>NW_027528873.1:2218011-2223189 GCF_008692635.1 Crocuta crocuta | reverse complement strand
CCATGAATGCTGTCTCTCTGCATCCCTTCTTTGGGCTGATTCCCATTTTGTCTTCTTTTCTCTGCCTCGCCTTGCTCTCTTGCAGGAAGTTAGACCTGCCCACTCCCTACCCTTCTCTTGTAAGAGAATTTCATCGCTCTGGAAATGATGGGTTCAAAGTTCTCCAGAAGCAAGAATTTGTCTTGATCATTGCTCTTTGCCCCTAGCACAACTCCTGGCTCAGTAAATATTTCAGAAAATAATACCTAATAAGGATCTTAATAGCTCTGAGAAGCCCATGAAAAGCACACCTGTTTAACTTTGTATGGACCAGTGTTTTCGAAGCATGTTTACACATACAATCCGTCTTATACATATACACTTAGTAACATGTGGAACACTACTCAAAGGACTTTAGGAGGTTCTTATCTAACATTTCCCCCGGTTTTTTTCTGTTACAAACAATGCTGCAATAAATAACCTTCTGCATAAGCCCTTATAAACCAGTGCTTTTGTGGGATAGATTCCCAAGTATTTCTGGGTTAAATGCTGTGTGTACTTTTTATTCTAATTGATGATTATAGACACTAGATTTTTTTAAGATTTTCTCTGTTTTTTAATGTTTATTTTGAGAGAGAGAGAGTGCATGCATGTGACTGTGGGAGAGGCAGAGAGAAAGAGAGAGAGAATACCAAGCAGGCTCCAGAGCCCAATCGAGGGCTCGAACTCACAAAAGGTGAGATCATGACCTGAGCTGAAATCCAGAGTCAGACACTTAAACAACTGAGCTACCCAGGCAACCCTGAGTAAATTGATTTTTTTAAAGGAGACTCATAGAACTGCTGAAATTCTCATTTTCTTATTTTGCAGGGAGTCACCTTCATTATCTTTTATACAAACCAAAGCAATATCCATCTCTTTATTTCTATAGATAATTTGTGATAATGAATTTCAGTAACTCCTTCACCATAGAGAGACGTAGCAGTTTGCAGGCAAACATTGTTCCTGGTATGTTTGACAGGTGGAAGAAAGCAGGTCGTTTGGTCGGATGGTGGATATATGGACGGGTGGGCAGATGGCTTTCACATCCCACTCTCCTACCTGGAGCCCAGGGACATGGTGACACCACAACAGGACAACTGAGCTTGCCACCGTGCAGCTCTTAAACTCTCCTGGCAGGCAGAATGAGCCGCTCTCCGGCCCACTGCACCCGCTCCGAGCAAAGGGGAAGGCATCGTATTGGGCTGGCTGGCAGGCTTGCACAAAGGCTCCCTCCCCTACCTGTTAGGCCTGTTACCAGACTGCAGACCTCTCCTTTACCCTTTTCCTCTGTGGTGATACTCCTGTGCTTACGCCCGTCAGTGACTCCCCATTCCCTACAGGTAGAGTCTGCATGGCTTGTCCCAGCAGAGAAGGTTCTCCATGACCTGGCCCTACTCGTTGCTCCACATTCTCTTGCACTGTGTCAGACCAGGCCATCCCTCCGCCCCCACGGCTCCGCCTCAACCATGCTGTCACCACTTTTGATTATCCCACTTTCCCTGACGATCCCAGGCTTTGCTACACCTCCCTGCTTTGCATGTGCCATCCCCTCTTGGGAGTGTCCTCTCCACCCCACTGTCGGGCAAAGCCCTGCTCATCCTTCTAAACTCTGTCCCCACGCTCAAGCGCCCGCGTGTCCTGGAAGCACTCTGCCCAAGCTTCTGCTCGTTTCACGCTACGGTCTCCCACTAGACCCACGTTCCTTAGGGCGGCGTCTCACTCTGGGCTTCATCCTCAGCACCTCGCCCAGCTCCAGGCACCTACGAGGCACTCAGTAAGCTTTTGCAAAAACGATCCACCCATAAACACACAGCTTTGACACCTGCCCCCAGTCTTCTGCTGAGTAGCTGCTGAGCTCATGTTCCTGTGTGTCCAGCTCGTGACAAGGTGCTATGAAGATTATGGAAGGAATTATGATGCAGTCTCTGGCCACAGAGCATCAACAGGCATGCCGCATGTATGCACATGAGAAAGGGCTCTGTCCTCCTGAGGCAGTGTGGAAGAAACATCCTGACCAGGAGAGCCTGGGCTCTTAGAATCCAGGGGAAGGGAAGAAGCATATTTAGGCCAAAGGATCTAAGAGAGTAAGGCTGGGCTGAGAGCTTAGGACACTAAGCCACTGGGGTGTGGGGTGGGGGGGCAGACAAAGGAAGGGTGACATGACGTTTATTACAAGGGAAAGAGGTACAGACAAGACAGAATGAAAACAGAGGCCACATGGTCAAAGGCCTTGGATGACAAAGAAGAGAAGGAAGCTAGAATTTACTGAGGACATGTGTTCCAGAATCCTCAGAACTACTCTATGAGATGATATCTCAGAGACATGAAGGGACTTGCCCAGGATCACACAGCTAGGAAACAGTGGGCCTGGGATTCAAAAGCAGTCTGACTCTAAAATCCAGGTGTGCTATTCCACTAGATTCTGTCATTCCAGGGGCAGTGGGCAGGCATGGAGCAAGAAGGAAGCTCACAGATGGGAAGGGTCTTCACAAAGACTATTATAATGCAATTTGGAGTGTGTTTTCTGTCCCCAAATCAATGTGCTCCTTGCCTATTTCTTCCCTTTTTGGCTTTCCCTTCCACTGGCTACTTAAAAAGCATTTTCACCCTCCAGTGTTTCTAAAGAGACAGGACCTAGGCTAAGGCTTTGAGGTCAGTCCAGAACCGATCAGGGATCCTGCTCTACCTTACACCTCTTCCCTCGCCCCTCCTCCACCGGCCTCGCCTCTGAGGCCACCTCCCCCTCCCCACAGGTCAGCACAGCCCTGCTCTGTACTTGCTCTCAGGGCAGCCCTCAGAGGGTTCGGTCACGTGCTTCCTAGAAATCAATGTGTGTTTGACCAGCTGTCTCCCTTACATCCCTCATTGTATAATTCTGCCCCAAGAACGCAAAAACATTGGTCTAGTAAGATTTGTTCTTTTTAAATCTGGCCAGAGCCTCACTAAGGTGCATTAATCTTTAACTGTTTATAGATTTTTCTGCTTAGAATATATACCCTGCACTTTCATTCCACATGGGAAGTCAAGTTCTGCTTCCATATTGATGATGACTTAGGAGACGTACTTTCTTTCCAGGATTTTCTTCTGCGGACTTATTTTTCAGATCTAGGATGTCAAGGCCCCCATAGTTCTTTGCCTCACTAGGAAACAGTAGCTGGTTAAGACCTTGGGCTTTGGGGTCAGACAGAACCAGACACAAATTCAGTCCCCAGCTCTGCCACTCCACACATGTGACCTCGCACAAATCACAAAACCTCCCTAAACCTCATTTTCTCCTGAAAACCAGGACCCAGTGGAGTCATATCTTAGCCAGAGTTCAATAATCAGCACAAAGTGCATATATGGTCATAACAATTATTTCTGAGAGTCCTCAGCTCTGCAAGGACTTCATCTCCTCACCCACTTCTACCACCCCTCACCCTTTCTGGTCTCTTCTCTTCTTCCAAACGCAGCTGCCTGGTCCTTCTCTGTCCCCTAAGTCAGCCTCTCTGGGCTGCCTCCAGTCCTCTCCTTCACCCAGCACCTCTTATTAGCTCCATAAGAAGGCCCAGGGTAAAGTACACAAAACCACCATCTTCCATAAAAAGTAGGGAAGTGGGGAAAGTTGTGAACATATATAGGTGATTTTTTTTTCAAATTTATCACTGGCCAAAAATATATTTGATAAGTTATGATCAAAGTGAAAACACAAAATTTATAAATCTCCTGTTAGGTCTCAGCCCCTCAAGTAGTTAAGAAAGACTGCTTAAGAAAAGTGATTTCAAAAACAAAAACAAAATTGTGGGCCACCTTTAAACAGCCACTGGTCCATGGGCCTATGGGAAACAAAGCAAACACATGTGTGTCAAAAATCTGCCTTTACTTAGTCTTGGATGTAAAACTCAGCAATGGCTGCTCCTAGCTGCCCAGCTTCTCAGATAAGCTGCCCCCTCCACCCATCTTTGACCCTTTATGGGCATGTCCCAAGCAAGGTATACTGACTGGCCAGCTGTTGGGCAGATAAATTACATTGACCCTTTTCCCACCTTTTAGCGACCCTGGTACAATCTAAATGCTAGTGACATCTCACTTAAAAATTCTTTTAGTAAAATAGCTTCTGACCAAAAAACAATCCCATATTGCCATCAGGACATGGCAAGCATGGGATCATGACATCTCTGGTCATTCCATCTACCATATTTCCCAGAGGATGAAATGGTCATTTAAAGACTGAAATCAGAGGAGACTGACCTCTTCTGATTTCCTACCAGCTGTGCTGCTCTACAAGATGCTGTTCCCCAGCTGAACCAATGCCAGGGGACCATCCTGTTAGACGTCTGTAACTCCACCAGAACACTCCCAGTCCTGTCATCTGGTTGGTGAGCTTCTACTCCAGAAGGTCTCCACCCCTGTAGAGGGCCGTCGGGTCCAGAGACCTCCAGCACAGTCACCTCCTCAAGTCCCCAAGGCACAGCCTTGGAACTCACGTTCGAGGGCTTCCACCAGTTTATGGCTGATCCCCCCACTCCCACATCTTTGCCCGCTCTCACCAAAACCACAGGATTCCACGGGACCCAGGCTTCATTTCCAGGAGGCATTCTCCTTGCAAATAAAGGTCTATGGGGATAGAGGATTGAAATGTTGGGATCCAGATATCTTTGTAAAAATGATATAAGACTGCAGAGGTGGGCAGGGTAGATAAAGTAGAAAGCGTTCTGTTCACAAAACTCCACCACCACCAACATCTCCCCAGTGAGTGACCTGGATCTGCCCACTGGGCCACATCCTCATTGTAGACAAGACCCTTGTCAGGAGTCACCTTCCGTACCATCTTTTCCAAGGTGCTCTCGCCATCGGTAGCAACCCTGGGGAGCTGCCACACCACCCTGCAGCTGGGATAGCAGGAAGACATATGAAAGTAACCCCCCTTCCCTAAAACTGGGCACTGGCATGACTCAGTGGGAAGTCTCCCAAGATGATGGACATAGATGGGGCCCATGGGGCACGTCCCACCTTTCCAGACCCTGGGAGGCCCTGTTCTCCTTGGAGACCTGAGTCTCATACACCATTTCTGGCACTCATGTTACACTGAGTAGTTATTCACATGAGGTAACAGGCAGATGAGGTTTATAAACACAACTTAATAAAACAAGCTCAGAAGGCGTATCTGTGCTCAGC
>NW_027528873.1:2197386-2217946 GCF_008692635.1 Crocuta crocuta | reverse complement strand
CCAGATATCTTTGTAAAAATGATATAAGACTGCAGAGGTGGGCAGGGTAGATAAAGTAGAAAGCGTTCTGTTCACAAAACTCCACCACCACCAACATCTCCCCAGTGAGTGACCTGGATCTGCCCACTGGGCCACATCCTCATTGTAGACAAGACCCTTGTCAGGAGTCACCTTCCGTACCATCTTTTCCAAGGTGCTCTCGCCATCGGTAGCAACCCTGGGGAGCTGCCACACCACCCTGCAGCTGGGAAAAGGGAAGACATATGAAAGTAACCCCCCTTCCCTAAAACTGGGCACTGGCATGACTCAGTGGGAAGTCTCCCAAGATGATGGACATAGATGGGGCCCATGGGGCACGTCCCACCTTTCCAGACCCTGGGAGGCCCTGTTCTCCTTGGAGACCTGAGTCTCATACACCATTTCTGGCACTCATGTTACACTGAGTAGTTATTCACATGAGGTAACAGGCAGATGAGGTTTATAAACACAACTTAATAAAACAAGCTCAGAAGGCGTATCTGTGCTCAGCAGTTCTACCCTGTAGGGATGGTCATTCACATGCACGGAGGGCATCAACTGGGGCTGTTACAATCCTGGCCACAGAAGACAATGACTGCTCACCTCGTGGCATCAAAAATCCTCCCCAAAGGCAAGACAAACTGCTCTGAGATACCCTTTTTCAACCAGCAAAAATCCAAGCTTTTGATAACACAATCTGTTAGTGAGGAAACAGATTCTATCATGCATCACTGCTGGTGAAATGGTACAATCCTAGGGAGGAAATCTGGCAATATCTAGCAAAAGTACTTTAGGTCTTTGTCCTTTGACACAGCAATCCCACCTCTAGGAATCTATCCCAAAGATACACTCGCTAAAACATAAGAAGACTTAACCTGTTCATTGCAGCCCCATTTATTGCAGCAAAAGTCTGGACACAGTCATCATGGGGGGGGGGTGTGCAATGGGCTATGGCACAGCCACACAATGGAGCGCTCTGCTGCCACAGAAGGGAAGGAGGAAGCTCTCTCTGTATTACTGTGACTGATTTTATTAAGTTAAAAAAAAGTATATGCCACTACTCGTCTAAGTAAGGGAAAATATGACTATATTTATATTTATATATTTTTTAATGTTTTTGAAATGTTTTATTTATTTTTGAGAGAGAAAGAGACAAAGCATCAGTGGGGGAGGGGCAGAGAGAGAGGGAGACATGGAATCTGAAGCAGGCTCCAGGCTCTGAGCTGTCAGCACAAAGCTCGACCTCACAGACTGCAAGATCATGACCTGAGCCAAAGTCAGAGGCTCAACCAACTGAGCCACCCAGGTGTCCCTATATTTATATTTTTAAATGCAAGGATAAACCGAAAATAAAAGATAAATATCAACCAAAGGCAATGTATGAAACTTGTTTGGATCCTTATTCAAACTAAAAAAAAAAATTACAAGATAAGTGAGCACTTTCTGACATTAAGGAATTGTATTATTGGTTTTTAGTTGTGCTAATGGTGTTGTGTTATTGTTTTTAATGAGTCTTTTAGAGATACTTCATGAAACGTTTCCAGATGAAGTGATCTGGAGATGTCTGGTCTTTGCCTCCAAATAATTTTGGAAATGGGGTGTGCGTGGGAATATAGATGAAACAGGATTGGTCATGGGTTCATAACTGAACCCATTGGTTCATGGGTTCAAGCTGGTAGTGAATCCATGCAGGTTCCATACACAATCCTCTCTGTGTTTATGTAGGTTCAAAATTGTCCATAATAAAATAGTTAAGAAAGAAAAATAAAAAGAATGAGAGGGAAGAAAGGAAAATAAAAAGGAAAGGAAAGGGTAGGAAAGGAGACACTCTCCATGCAGTGTATGTCACAATTTATAGAAACAATCGTGTGTCGATGAAAGGTGACGGACCCATTCTGCGGAACCATTTTCTAGACAAAAATAAATCCCAGGCGACCCTCACAAAGTGGGTGTAAGATTCAGCTGCTTGTAGACCTGGTGTGTCATTTGCACATCTGCATATTCATGAGCCCAAGAAAGAAAACCATCCTCAGTAGACCTCGGTGCCTCCTCAGCCCCAGAGGCCTCTTGACAAACCCTCTCACTCCTGAACACAGCCCGACACAGGAAGGCAGCTTTGTCGGGCCACTCTCATCCCTTCAGACATTGACCTCACAGATGACACCATGACAGCTCAGGGATGGGAGCCGGATCGTTCTCCATAAAATAACTCCAGAGACATATTGGAATACAGGAAAAGAGAAGATTTTTTTTTTAAGTCTCCAAAATAAAATGAGCCCTTCAGAAGAGAAGCAGGGGTGTGGTGTCAGAGGAGGAAGGCTTTCTTTATAAACACGAGGGAGGAATATGGAGCCGCCTGTCTCCTGCTGGGAGACTCAAGTCTCTGGGTGTGGGAGACCTGCAGAGAGGGTGGGGCTGGGGCTGGGGCTGGAAGGTTCTTTCTGCCCCTGCATAGTTTGAGGAGCATCTTTTGGGGAGAGACAGAGCCTGAGGGTCTGTTCCAGGGCTCTCTGTTCCAACCCATTCTCCCTGAGGAATATCTGTTGCCCCAACAACTAGGGACACCCGGCAAGCTGCTTTGACCTCTCAGTGACTCAGGGACAGGACTGCCCACCACACAAGGCGATTATAAGGGTCATGGGCAATCAATGAGTCATTTCATGGAGATGGCTCCCTGAGCTCTAATTTATCCCCATGGAGCAGACTGATCCCCTAAAGAATGAAAAGCACATTTCCTCCTTAGCTCCTCTGAGCTCTCCTCTCCCCAGGAGCTCACCCCGGGGGCCCTTGGCTTTCTCCTGTCCTCCTTCCCTCCACTCCAGGATTGCTCATGACCCCTACCAGTGCCAGTGTATATACATAGCCTCAGAGTGGCTCCCCACTGTCCTGCTTCCTCTTCTCCAAGGTTTTGGTGGCTCTTTGGGACTGATCGTGGAACTGTCGTTCTTAAGACGTATGAATGAAACAAGCCCTGTTAGGATGTTTTAGAGTGCTCATCTCTCTCTCCCTTTCAGTCAGTAACAAGCCTGCTCCTCCCTCAGCATTCCTTTGTTCCCCTCTCTCCCTCCCCCTGGCCTCTCCTCCCCTCTTCCTGGCTATTGTCAAGATCCAATCAAAGGCTCCTGGGTAGCTCAGTTGGTTAAGCCCTTCCTGTCAGGTCTTGATCTCACACTCCATGAGTTTGGGCCCCACGTCAGGCTCTGTGCTGGCAGCTCAGAGCCTGGAGCCTGCTTCACATTCTGGGTCTCCCTCTCTCTCTCTGCCCTCCCTTGTTCATGGTGTCTCTCTCTCTCTCTAAAAAATAAATGAACATTTTTAAAAAATTAAGAAAACAAAAAGATCCAGCCAGATTCTCACCCCCTCCAGAAGCCCTTGCTGATTGCCAACTCCACATGACACCCCCCACCTTCTTTAAACACTGTTACTCTCTTTGCTTTACATATCCCAAGGGACAGCACTCCAGACAAAAAGAAACTCCAAAAAATACTGAATAATGCATTAAATTAACCATGACAGTGGGCCAAAGAAGGATAACCATGATGATACCTAATGATTTCATGACACTCACCAAGTACTTTTCATTTCTCTTCATTAGATGGACCTTAAGGGCCCAGAAGGGGACATAAGTCAGCCCCCTTATTTNGGTCTCCCTCTCTCTCTCTGCTCTCCCCCGTTCATGGTCTCTCTCTCTATCTCTCTCTCTCTCTAAAAAATAAATGAACATTTTTAAAAAATTAAGAAAACAAAAAGATCCAGCCAGAGTCTCACCCCCTCCAGAAGCCCTCGCTGATTGCCAACTCCACACGACACCCCCCACCTTCTTTAAACACTGTTACTCTCTTTGCTTTACATATCCCAAGTGACAGCACTCCAGACAAAAAGAAACTCCAAAAATACTTAATAATGCATTAAATTAACCATGACAGTGGGCCAAAGAAGGATAATCATGATGATACCTAATGATTTCATGACATTCACCAAGTACTTTTCATTTCTATTCATTAGATGGACCTTAAGGGCCCAGAAGGGGACATAAGTCAGCCCCCTTATTTACCTTGCCTTTTCCCTCACTCATAAGGCCCCCTCTCTCTGGCTCAAATAGCAGTGTGTCTGGAGGAATACTCTGTGTCATGGCCTTTATATCTGTTGTTTCCTTTGCTTCTCACCTCCTTAAGAGGTAGGTAGTCAGAATGTCCCCATTTTACAGATATGGGAACTAAGGTACAGAAGGGATAAGCAACTTACCGAAGCTCACTCAGCTAGACAGTGACACATTCACTTTCAAACCAAGAACTCTGCCCCTAAAGCCTGCTCTCACAACCACCCCCCCAACTGCATGGGACAGCACAGCCAGCAGGGGACACACTTGGGAGAGCCCTCTTTGGAGGAGACCCAGAGGGCAAGAGTATACTGACCCCCAGGGGGACAAATGCAGCACAACCAGGCTGAATTCAGTGCCATGTGTCCAGCTGGCCAGCTCAGAAGAGTAAGGTCAGGTGAGCACGACATGTGCAAAGTGGCCAGAGGGAGGAGTGGCCAGATGTTGGTTCTTTAGGATGGACGGAGGACGACCAGACAGGTGAGGAGGGCATGCCTCTGCCTGGAGCATTAAGGGACCACTCTGTGCACAGCAAAGGGCCAGAACTGACTGGGCCAGGCACTGCCGTGCGCCAGGTGCTGTGCGGGGCACTTGGCATACACCATCTCAGCACTAAGGGAGACTTAGCACGGAGGGAAAAGGCTGGGATGGGTGAGAAATCCAGCTGGCTGAGCTGGATGGCTCAGAGGAGTGGGAAGAAGGATTTAGACTAGTTGTGGGTAACCAAGAAATGGCCAGTTCACTGCTTAAGCTTTTGGCTGATACTCTGTTCTGGTGAGTCAGGGTGACAAGGAAGCTCAGGGTTATGGCTGGCCCTCAGTAGATGCCACAGAGAGCCCAGTCCATGCCAGGATCCACCCATCCACCTGACTGAACCACAGGGGTTTCTTCTTGCACTTGAGGTTGGGCAGGGCTGGGACAGGCTGCCTGAGCTGGCTAGGGGAGGGAGGCAGAGCCAGGATCTATGTGAACAATGGATGGCATGAGCATCGCAGAGCCAGGTGAGACAAGGTGGGAAACCCACCTGATAGGGGGACGGCTGTCTGGAGCAGTGTGATTCTGTACCCTCTCCCAGGCACTTGGTGATGTGTGGAGACATCCTTGTGGGGAAAGGGGAGATCTAGCGGGTTGAAGCCAGGAATGCTGCTAAACATCCTTCCATCATAGGACAGCCCCCCCCCCAACAGAGACTTGTGTGGCCCATAATGACAACAGTGCCATAGATGGGAAACCCTGCTGTAGAGCAAGCTGGGCAAGAGGAGCTTAAATTTCAAGGCACTCCCTGCCATGAAGCTGCCCCGACTCAGGAAGAGGCATTTTTTTCCTAACTCAGCAAGATGCAGTGTGAGGACCAGCATGAGCCCAGGCTGGGGGGCGGGGGGAGCCATGGCAGTGCTGGGGGAGGAAGAGAATGTACCTGCATCACCCAGGCTTTGATTTGTGCAAAAAGCAATTTATAAGAGATATTTAGTCTTTAATGTAGGGTCAAAAAGTCAACCCACACGATTATGTCATCTTACTGGCAGAGGCAGAGGTTTTAAAGCACTACAACATACCTACCCAGTGGGAAATGAAACGTGATCAAAGATCTTCACTGTGAAACTGTTTCTAATAGCAAAGGATTGGAAACAACATAAATATCAATCGGTGTGGTGGGCAAGCCAGATAAACAATGGAATATCCCGCAAAAGAATGACATTTTCTAGGTATAGAAGTAGAAAGGTCTCCAGAATATATTAAGTGAAAAAAAGCAAAGTGAGAACACTACGGGATACCTCGCTGCCATAAGATGAAAAGGGAGGGGAAAAAATCAACAGTATATTGATCATTGCTTACATTTGCATAAAGCAGGAGATGTCAAACTTCACTGTGCATCGGAACCACCCAGAGGGCCTTTTTAGCCACACTTACTTCAAACAACATCAACCTTGCTTTTACTTGGGGGATAGATGCGGAAAAGTGCCCACTTTTCTTGCTCAGAATGCAACTCCCCAGTTTTTCTGACCCTGGCCGCTCACCAGCCCTACTGGCCACGAGCAAAGATCAGTGAGTGGCCCCTTTCCTAATCACTCCAGCAACCCGGGGACTGTGTCTTAACCCTCAAGCGGCTGCTGCTGAATGTGAGAAGTTCAAGGCATTGGAAGGAATCCCTCAGGACCCAGAGTTGGAGCCGCTAAAGCACCTCCCCCCTCCTCACCCCCATCTCTACCTCCTTCATCTGGAAGTGGCCTTCAGGTCACAGAATGAAGGTGGCTGCGGGCCAGGGACAAACCTGGCCCTCCAACGCCCCCTGCCCCAGTCCCGCCCCGCCCCGCGAAGGGGGAGGAGCGACGGCTGCGAGGGCTCCTCCCGCGGGCTTTGTGCGCGCCTGGAATCCAGCTGTCGCCGCCCCTCAGAACCCCCTGCCCCCGGAGGGTGCACATTTCCGGGCCGCCCACCACCCGGATCGCGTCCGTAGCCGCTGCGCCCGCAGAGCCCAGAGCTGCTCGTGCCCGCTCCGTGGCCGTCCCGCCCCAGTAGCCCCCGAAATGCCGGTCGACTTCACCGGGTACTGGAAGATGTTGGCAAANCCGGGGCTAGCCGCCGCCCCGTGCGCCGGGCAGCCACAGGGCTCCGGCCCCGACTGGGAGGGTGGGGGCTGTTAGGGCTAATCGGTGGTAAACATCTAACAGTTGGCTCTAGACGTGGATAACTTCATTAGGAAAGCTAGGTTTAGTTTGCTAGTTTTTGTTTGTAAAGGGTCAGCAGAAGGCCAGAAAAACTTTGTTGCAAAAAGAAAAAAAGAATGCACAGAACCGGCTACTGGCTGAGACAGAGCTCAGCGAACAGGAAACCCCGAAGGTTCTGCCCCGGGGAGGAGCCGGCTCCTGAGGCCCCGGCTACCTTGGAGACGGTCATCTGAATTTTCCTGCCAATTCTCTGTCCCCTTTACCCCCTCACCTCCTGCAGATGTCAATGTGGCCTTGCGCAAAATTGCCAACTTGCTGAAGCCAGACAAAGAGATTGTGCAGGACGGAGACCATATGATCATCCGCACGCTGAGTACTTTCAGGAACTATATCATGGACTTCCAGGTTGGGAAGGAGTTTGAGGAGGATCTGACGGGCATAGATGACCGCAAGTGCATGGTGAGGATTTGCCAAGGGGCCCTGCCCAAGGGCTGGACTACTACATCTGGGAGGGAGGCGAGGGCCCTTATGTTCTTAGGGACCAAGGATCTTTATACTCCCAGGCCACAAGGTAGGCAGCACCTACTCATCAAGCATCCCCCTCTGTCCACACAGGATAGTAATGGTTATGAAAGCTACAGATTGTTGAGTCTCTGTTGTGTCCAGGCACTGAGACAGCTGTTTCATACATTTGATGTCACCTAATCCCTCGCCACTACCTATGAGGGTGGTATGAGTATGACCATTTTACAGATGAGGAAACAGTCTCAGAGATGAGTAGCATGCCCAGGGTAGCTAGGAAGGGGGTGGGCTGGAATTCCAGGCAAGTCTTTTGATTCTGTTTTCCTCTGCCTGTACTGTGGCCTGGTGGAGGAAGGATGAAGGAAAGAAGCAAAGAAAGAAGAAACACAGGGAACTCTTTTGAAGTGTAAAACTTCCTGTATAAGCTAGCATGCAGTCACTCTAGGAAGCAGGGGATATCATGATCTCCCGGAAGCCTCTGACCTACCCCCACCTCATCCCCAAACTGAGATTTGGCTCCTGGCCATCCCCTTCCTCCACCCTATATTCCACTGCCTAAAGAGCTTCCTTTGAAGCTTGCAGCCAACCCCTACTCTGTAGGTCAGTGCCACGGCAGCCCAGGCTAGAGGATGCATTAGTGCAGGAGGGGGAGGGAAGTGAGCAGCCTATCCCCAAGGGTGGGAAGCTGATGACCCGGAGGCCCCAATTAGCGTTTCCACAGCAAATTCTGGAAGGTCAGCCCCAAGTCTCTATCAGCATTCTCAGGTCACTGGAAGGTCTGGGTGCTTCCGGCATCCCTTGGGTCCAGAGCTAGTATATGCTCACCCTCAGGGAGCTGTCTTACTTACTGACTGAGCCCCGCCTCTTCCTCCCCTCCCCCTCCCAACATTTACTGAGTGTCTGCTGTGTACCCTGCACCAACCACTATTTTACACCATAGCCCAATGAGTGAGGGATCCATGGCTCTGTAATATACAATGAGTGAGGCTCCAAGAAGGGAAGAGACTTGTAAGAGGTGGGATTTGAACCCTAGTCCTTTGCACTTTAAAGCTCACCCTCCTGGTCTCTACGGGGCCCCTCTCTGCTGGTCGCCTTTGCAGAAGCCAGGTGCCAGAGGTTAGCTGGGACTGTGGTTGAAAGTGCCAGTGTGTGAAGATAAGGAACCTCAGTCCTGGACAACTCACCCCCACCTTGTTGATTCATCTGAAGGTCATCAGGAGTTGATGTCTGGGTCTGTTGTTTGGAGTGATGACAGAAGAGGGGGTAAGCAGAGGGTGTCCTTGGAGAGGCTAATATTGGCATAGGAACATGTCAGGCTGTGCCTTAAAAAGGCCCCGCAGCCTCTTACTCCTCAAAGAGGCTCAGAGTGGGAAAGGAGACCCGTAGATAGGGTCTGCTTGGGTGAGGTGGGGGCTCTGTCTTTCAGATTACTGTCCATGATCTGCTCCCTGGCCTGCTGCATGGAACTTAAGGACACTTCTTGCCCCTGGCTCAATCTTAGGGTACTCACGGGGCACATCAGACATCTCTGTTTTAGGGCCCTGCAACCTCTGGAATGTGCCCGCTTGTACTTACTTGGCTAATTGTCTTCTGTCTTGCATTCCCTCCCTCATTCATTACTGTGTGAGACGTATATTGATCACCTGGGAATACTAGCTAGCACTCACCGAATGCTTACTATGCACTATTACACATACTATTACCATTTTATTTTAACTCAGTCTTCACAATACCGTTTTCAACCCCATTTCACAGATAAGAAAACCGAGACAAGATTTCTTGTTGCGACGTTAGGGAAGTTAAGTAAGTGGCCCGGGGAGAATTTAAATGTGGTCTGTGGGCTCCAGAGCGGCTCCTGCCATTAACCGCTGCACTGCACCTCCCGCATTCCTCACACGCTAATCACGGCGCCAGGGCAGAGACAGGGACGTGGAGGAGGGTGTTGCAATCCCTGATGTCCAGAAACTCACAGTCTTTGTGGTGAAAACAGACATACAGACAGAACATAGTGTGATTCGTGGTGACAAAGAAAAGCATCTAAAGGAGGGGAATCCAGAAGGACTTCTGGAGGAGGTGACTTCTATACAAGAGGAAAGGGAGCAGAAGGGAAGGTTTCAGACACAAAGGAAGGGACACGTGGCCACCTCCTTTTCTCATCTCAGCATTAGGACATCAGGACAATCCAGGTGAACAGATCAGAGAGCCCAGCAGCTGAGCAAACTAATGACATTGGACTAGGACTCATGATCACCTTTGCTGTCCCAGGACTCTGGACACCCCTTCTCCCGAGTGTATGGCACTCACCTTGCCTGCGCTGTTTGGGGGGCGGGGGGTGTGTGTGGATGGCCCCTCTGCTCCAGCCTTCCTTGACCCTTTGCATCACAGAGAAGCACTTCTTCTCTGGCCACCAACTGGATGGAGACCTACAGCCAAGGGCATAGCCAAGGGAGGGTGGAGGATAATCATATTGTAGCGCCCGTCCCACCTGAGGCTTGCAAGGGCAGAGGAGCTGCCTGCCAAGAGGTCGCACTGGCTGAGGTCTCCAGGGCCCCCAGGGGACCTGGGCGAGGTGGTGGCCAAAGCTAACCTTTACCACTACCCCTTCTGCTCCACACCCTCTGCACACACCAGCCAGGAGTAGCGGCCTGGAGGAGGCCAGTCTGTTCTTGGCACAGGATGGGCTTGATTCCAACATTTCCTTCCCAGCACGTTACATGGGTCTCATTGCTCACCTGGGATCATTCATCCGTTTTTTTCATTCCCTTCTTGGTCCGACAAGCACTTCAGGGCGCTTCCCCTATCTGTGCAGCCCCTGTGCTCCTGAGATGAACTGCACATGTTTCCTGCCCTCGTGGAATGGGGGAGGCCAGTCATCCTGTGATGGTGTGCTGATGGGGGCAGGGCAGCCAGAGAAAGACCCCCTCCTGGGTCTGGGAGGTCAGGGAAGGTTCTCGCAGGAAGGAGGCTGAACTGTGGCTTGTAGCATAGACAGGAAATAACCAGCAAGCAGAAAAGGGACAAGAGGAAGGCCAAGGCCAAGAGAACAGAAGTTGGTAAAAGCTATTTCAGATCTTCACGATCCTTCCTCTAGGCTCAGCCGTGGAGACACAGAAGCCTCCTGGAGTTGTCAGCGATGGCAGCACAGTGGGCTGAGGAACACAGTGTGTGTGTTGTGGGGGGGGCGGTGGGAGAGGTGAGGGAGCAGTGGTCAGCGAAGTACTTGGCTGAGGCGTGCCTTGAAAGACAAGTAAGAATTAGGGCATATGTGGACAAGGGAGAAGTACATTCCAGGCAGAGGGAACCACAAGCATGAAGGTCTAGGAGTCAGAAAAGGCCTGCTTGTGAGAGGGTCTGGGAAGTGAGAGGGGTGCAGTCCACAAACTCTAGAGTGCCAGATGTGGCTGGGGATTCTAGAGTGCTGAGGACCCAGTAGGGAGCCTCGGGATGACCCTAACAGGCTGCTGGGACCCCTTGCTGGGAGAGGCGTGGGCAGACTGCTGTCCTTCTCCAAAGGGTCCAGGGGCTTGCTGGCTCAGAGACCTCTGATTCTGCCTCTTTCTGCGGGAATGCTATGTGTGTTCTAGCACAGCTGCCAGAGGGCGAAATCTGGCCTGCACATGTGTTTTTGTTTGGCCTGCACAGTGTTTGAAAATTTTCAGGGCCAGTTGCCAAAGATTGTAAGATTTCATAGAAAAATCCATATTTCTGCCTGTTCTTACCAACGAATTCAAGGTGGCTGCAAACACTGGGTGCGCATTTCTTCCTGTGTCGTGTTGACCCCTGGGACACTGTCACAGTTGTCCCTTTAGCTGGGATGTTCTTCAGATCACCATAGGCCTCACCCCACCCTGTTAACCTGAAGTCCAGGATCAAGGAGCCCTTTGTCTTTGTTTACACTGCGGGTTCTTTAAAGCAGAGGGTCCCCAAGCGGAGGCCAGCCACAGCAGCACACAAACTTGTTCTAGAAACACAAATTCTCCAGCCACGTCGCTGGCCTACCGAATCAGTGGGAGTGGGGCCGGTGGCTTAGGGTTCCATACGGGCGCCACATGGCTGTGTTGCAGCTGAAGTTTGAGAACTACTGCTCTGGAGGAAAGAAACATATCTGTAGACAGTGGGAAACTGTACAATCAGCTGCAGAGGGCCCCGGGCTACTGGCTGGGTTAGTCCATCTTCTGACCCCCAGGAAGATTGCTTTCCTTGCCCAGAGCCCCCTGGAATGGCTCACCGGTCGCTCCCCAGGCTGAGAGGTGGAGGATGCAGATCTGTATGGCCCGGGATCACTCAGCTCACATTTCCAGTCTGTTCTATTCAGATTTTATGTGACCTGCAAGCAGCAGAGCTGTCATTTTGGAAGAAATGTGTGAAGATGGGGCTTAGCTTTTCTCCGCTGCCTCCTGCACGCCTTTAGCCATTAAAAGCAAATCTCAGGCCCAGTTTGAAGCCAATATTGTGTATTAAATCCAGCACAGGTAGCTGTGGGGGGGGGTTGGGGAGCTTGAAGGAGGAGGGCGCTCCTCAGCCTCAGATAGTGTTCTCTGCTCCCAGGCCAGGGAATCCCGTGGAATGAAGAATGATGGGCTTCTTTGTTCCTAACTCTCGCCAGCATGAGTGGCTTTTGTGGGAGAAGACAGCCTGGGTCAGGAATCACAGCCATGAGCCCGGTCCCGCACAGCAGTGGCAGAAGGGCCTTTTGTCATCCCACCTCGGACATTGGGGCCAGTTTTCCCTGGAGGGGGCACCTTTGTTCAGTTGGGAACCTGGTGCCTCTTCCCCTGACTGAGGCTTCTCCCTCAGATCCAGCTGTGAACTCAGGATGACCCCTTCCGCGGAGCCTGCCTTCCTGCCGGCCGCAGCCCTCCACCCCCCTCTATTGCTTTCTTTGTTTTTATTGTAAAAGGAAAAAGTATTCAAATAGCGACAGTAGAGTGCAAAGGAAAGGGCCCCTTCCCCCACTTGGCCTCATTCCCACCCCACGGAGGGTATCACTGCCACTGTTTCTGGTGGATCTGTCAGAAATCTTCCTCTAATATAGAAGCTGTCTATCTATTGATCGGTAAAAAAAAAAAAAAAGGAAAGAAAGAAATCACTCCTTGGCGCGCTGTTTTCTCACTTAATGCTACTTCTTAGGCATCTTTCCAAATCGTGCTTATAGATTTTCTGGAGTCTCTCTTTTTTAACCATCTGTGTTTCCTTCCCTTCCCACCCTGACTTCTTTCCTTCCTTCCATGCACCCATCCATCCATGCGTCCATCTAATTATATATGAAATCCACCAAACTGCTCTTAATACTTTGGTTTAAACTCTTGCCAGCTTTCTGATCCTGTTCTCGACTCATTAATGGGTTTTTTTTCTGGTTCATATTTTAAACACAATGCCGATGGCAGAATTAACTCTCATGGCTCACAGAGCTATGAGTGCCCTCAGACTTGGGCACCTTCCAAGGGGCACAGATCAGGCCCCCAGCCCTCCGCTGGGTCCTTTCCAGAATGGAAACACGGAGTCTCTTTCATGTCGTAGCTAAAGTTCTCCGACCTTTGAAATCGGTGTGAGCAGCATGCTTTTGAGGATTAGAACCAGAAGAATTTAAGCAGCCAAAATAAAATGCACAAAGTAGCTTTCAAGAATCACAGTGCTGTGTTAGGTTTTGTTTTTTGTTCAGCAGGAACAAAGAAAAATAACAAGCACTAAAGCCATGCAAATGATGTTAGCACTCTTTCTCTTTCCATCTCCACGACAGATGCAGTCTTCTACGTGTCATTATGCCCATTTTGCAGATGAAAATCTGAGGCCCAGAAAGGTGAAGAAACTTTTTAGCCCCAGGTCACCCAGCCAGCTGGTGGCAGAGGATGGATTCTAACTGGTCTGGTCTATTTATAAAGGTCTGTATTACAAGGTCTCCCACAGAGCTCTGCTGAGGGTCAGCACCTCAGGTCCTCATCATGAGCCCATCGCAGGCTGGAGGCGAGTGCACGGATGAGGAGGGGAGTGTTGGTCCTAGAGTCTGACGTCTGAACTTGCATCCTCCTCCATTACCCAACTGACAGTGACCTTAAATGACTGGACACGCTGCCTCTGCCTTCACATCTGCAAAATGGGCATCATGATTGCTGCTCTGCCTGTCTCACAAGGCAAATTCGGAAGACCATAGAGATAGCACAGGGGACAGGCCCTTATGAAGCCACAATACTGTGGGCAATAAAGGGCCCAAAGCTCTTGTGATGCCTTAGATTGGGGGCAAAGCATAATTATTTACGATGAGCTGGTGTTGGTTGGGGGAGTTACCGCTGTTTGTTTTTCTGTCCAACATTGCTCTCCCCACCCACCCAAAAAGCACCTCCTGTTCTGTTGGGAGTTATACCCTTACTCACCTCATGGGGTCGGTGCAGCTACAAGTCACAGTACGAGTCTCCCGTGGGATGAGCATCTTAAACCAGGGTGATGTCAGGGTCCCGTGACCTGTCACATGATTGCTTCATCTCACCCTTTCCTGGGGTTTAATTTAGGGACCCTGGAAGAAAGCTGTGTTCTAGTCCTTCTAAAGTTCCTAAGCTGGTGGGATGTCAACTGCCATGCTATCTCCCATGGCTGCATGGAGAAATGCAACAGAAGGGAAGATGAGGCCAGCAGAGAAGCAGAAATGAGAGAGAGAAACTGCAGCACTGGGGGCTTGCTGGAGCCCCTGACTCTAGCACATCTCCAAGACTTTCCATGTACTCGAGCCAGCCAGGACATTCTCTCTCTTGCCCCTTAAGCTATTGGAACCAGTTTCCTGTCACTAAAGACATTCTCAGACCTTCAGAGTCCACAGATCATGGGTTAAAGAACCACATCAATAGTTAGAGCAGTAGTCCTCAAACTTGAGCTGCCCACCCCCCCTAAGTTTCCAATTCGGAAGGTCTGCAGTGGAGCCCAAGGACGTGTTTTCCTAATGAGTTCCCAAATGTTGCTGATGCTGCTGGTTCAAAGACTGGGTTTTTGATAGCTCCTAAGAATGAAAAATGAGGAAGTGGGCTGGCCCATGCCCAGGACCCTGTGGTGTGCTGGTCATGACTGAGTGTGACAAGCCTGCACTGGGGCTCCGGGCGCCTAGCTCTGAGGGCTGAACGAGAGTGGAGAGATGCAATCCAGACCCTGCGGATGGAGCCTGCTTGGGGACACCAAACTGGCAGCGAACCATGTTGGTTTTGCAACTGAGCATCCGAGTAAATGACCCCAGGAGTGTGTGCGCTGGGTGCCACAGAGACAGTAGTATGTGGACAGGGATGGGCTACTACAGAGCACTCAGGAGCTTTTGGCCTTGAGGTGAACCTGGGTTTGAATCTTGGACCCACCTTCCAGCTGTGCTTCCTTGGTGAAGGTAATTCAGGCTTAAAAATCTCATCTATAAAAATAAGCCAGGGGTAGTAGCACTGATGAGATTATTGTGACAATTAAGTGCAATGATGAATTATTACATTTTTCTATTGCTGTGTAACAAACCACTCCAAAACCCAGGGCTCCAAAACTCTTAGCCATAGCAGCTATTTCTTTTGTTCACAAATCTGCAATTTGGGCAAAAGGGGGTGGCCGGTCCCTGCAGCATGTCTTGTCTGCAGGGAACTGGAAGACCCACCTTCCATATGGCCCCTCATACGCACTGTCTTCTGGCTGTTCAAGCCTCCTCAGAGCACGGCGGCTGGGCCCCGAGAATGAGAGAGCCAAGAGCAAAAGGCACAGGGGTATGACATGGTTGTAATCTGCCTCGCCTCCAAAGTCACATAGCAGTATTTTGTCATATTCTCTTGGCTGAAGTGGTCACAAGGCATGGATCCGGAAGACCTGAGTGGGCAGGAAACCCCCTCTGCCCTCCCCTCTGGGCATCCGGAGGCTGTAAGCTGATGACTGCCTTCCGGGCCCCTTGGCCCCGTGGGAAGCTTTTCTGGTAACCAGCTCCTGCGACTCAGGTCCTAATGTAACCGCTCACATGGCCTTGCGGACTTATTCGTATTTGACTTGGAGTTGAATAAAAACTCTGACAACCCACACTGTGCTTGATTCACAACAGCTTCATCCTTGGGAAGCATTTGTGTAGCTCATCTACGTTGTACAAATTGATTTGTGCTAGAGCATGGGTGTGCGCACACACACATACACATACACACCACCCCTTGTCCTCCAAACAAGAATTCAAAGTCTCGATCACGATGCCTGAAATTCCAACATTAGAGCACATTTATTTTGGTTAAATATTTCAGGCCTTTTCTAGGTGCTTCCTTTCATAAGCAAATACCTTAGAGGGCTGGTTGTCTTTGATGCAGGTGATTAGTGAGTCTGTCCTTCCCTCCTTCCCTTCCCCCCCCCACCCCAGCTTCTTTCTTCCCTGACCCTAGGGTCCAAAGACAGCAGAGGAGACTCTGGGGAAGAACTGTGTACACAAGATGGGCATGAAAGGTATGAGGGTAGAGATGGAGGAGAACCCAGGTTGCAAAATCCACCCTTACCAGTCTTCACAACATAACTGGTTCTGCACTCAGGAAATGAGGGGGTGGGGAAAGCCTGTCTGACAGTGTGCAATGAGTCAGAAACATCGTCTCACTCTCTGGCTCCGAGATCCCACTTACGTGATTATACTCCAAGACAGTAATTCAAAGGAAAGCTACATCTGTGTGTACAAAGGTATTTGTATCTGTGCGGTAAGAACCCTCACCAACTTGCATATACGCACAGCCCCATGCTGGGGGCTTCCGTGTGACAGGCTCTGCCCTTTACATATGTTCTTTAATCCTCCAACAATCCCAGAGAGGAGGTGCTACTCCCGTTTTACAGACAGGGACTCTCAGGTGCTACACCATGCTGCTGGTTAACCATAGCCTTGGGATTCAACTTCATACCTCTCTGACTCCAGACTGAGTGGTTTACAGAACTAACTGCCTCCTGCTGGTGTTCCTAAGTGCCACATAACCACAGGTGGTCAGAGTGACTTCGTCTTTTTAATTCCACAGACCACTGTGTTGCCATGTAAATGATCACCATGAGGATAAATCAAAAGTGGTTATGGGCAACCAGTCAACAAGCTCCGTAGATTCTGCTTCTTAGCATCTCTTTCCCTTCCCCCATTCCCCCATTCCCCCAGCTCTGAATATCTCTTGCCTGTAATAATAATAATTATAACACCCCTTGTCCTTACTTTTGTGTACGAGGCTCAGCACTTTCTATGAATTATTTCTTTTTTTTTCTTTTTTAAATATATTTTTTAATTTTTTAATTTACATCCAAGTTAGCATAGAGTGCAATAATGATTTTAGGAGTAGATTCCAGTGATTCATCCCCTATGTATCACATCCCCAGTGCTCATTCCAACAAATGCCCTCCTTAATGCCCCTTACCCATTTAACCCCTACCAACAACCCCTCCAACAACCCTCAGTTTGTTCTCTATATTTAAGAGTCTTTTATGTTTTGTCCCCCTCCTATTTTTATATTTTGCTTCCCTTCCCTTAGTTCATCTGTTTTGTATCTTAAATTCCACTTCATTCCACATATGAAGTCGTATGATATTTGTCTTTCTCTGACTAATTTCGCTTAGCATAATACACTCTAGTTCCATCTACATTGCTGCAGATGGCAAGATTTCATTCTTTTTGATTGTGCCAAGTAATACTCCATTAGATTTCATTCTTTTTGATTGCCGAATAATACTCCATTGTATACATACATATACATATATATACATACACACACACACATATATATACCACATCTTCTTTATCCATTCATCTATCGATGGACACTTGGGCTCTTTCCATACTTTGGCTATTGTTGATAGCACTGCTATAAACATTGAGGTGCATGTGCCCCTTGGAAACAGCACACATGTATCCTTTGGATAAATACCTAGTAGTGCAATTGCTGGGTCTGAGGTAGTTCTATTTGTAACTTTTTGAGGGATCTCCATATTGTTTTCCCCAGTAGCTGCACCAGTTTGCCTTCCCACCAGTAGTGCAAAAGTGACCTCTTTCTCTGCATCCTCGCCAACATCTACTGTTGCCTGAGTTGTTAATGTTGGCCATTCTGACTGGTATGAGGTGGTATCTCATTGTGGTTTTTATTTGTATTTCCCTAAAGATAAGTGAGTGACGTTGAGCATTTTTTCATGTGTCAGCCGTCTGGATGTCTTCTTTGGAAAAGTGTCTATTCATGTCTTTTGCCCATTTCTTCACTGAATTTGTTTTTTGGGTGTTGAGTTTGATAAGTTCTTTATAGATTTTGGGTACTAATCTTGTATCTGTTATGTTATTTGCAAATATCTTCTCCCATTCTGTTGGTTAACTTTTAGTTTTGCATATTGTTTCCTTCACTGTGCAGAAGTCTTTATCTTGATGAGGCCTCAATAGTTCATTTTTCCTTTTGTTTCCCTTACCTCTGGAGACATGTAGTAAGAAGGTGCTATGGCCGAGGTCAAAGAGATTTTTGTCTGCTTTCTCCTCTAGAATATTGATGGCTTCCTGTCTTACGTTTAGGTCTTTCATCCATGTTGGGTTTATTTTTGTGTAGGGTGTAAGAAAGTGGTCCAGGTTCATTCTTCTGCATGTTGCTGTCCAGTTTTCCCAACATTATGTGCTGAAGAGACTGTTTTTATTCCATTGGATAGTCTTACCATGAATTATTTCTTCACATTGATCTCCCTTCCACCATCCTCAACACTTCAGCCTATCCTTCACATTATAAAAAAGGAATCTGGTGTATCACTCCCTGGCTCAGCTCTCCAGGGGCTCCCCAGTGCTGGCAGGCAAAGGCCAGAGGTGGACTTTGCAGGACATGGCTCCATTTCTAATCCCTACCTCACTCCATACCCTTGGGCCCATTCCACCATTTGCAGGTGACTTCACTTGCCCTCCTCCTTGGCATCTCTCTGTTCACTTCCTTGAGATAAGTCCCCTGCTTTTTCCGCTGGGAGAATAATTACCCATTGGTCAAGACCAGCCCAGGCTTAACTATTCCACCAACCTTGTCCTGACTCCTCATCCCACCTCATCCTCTCCTTTTGCTTCACTGTCCCCCTCTGCACCCATTGCTCCCAGGATGCCTGTGACACTTATTAATGCATTTGAGATTCTAGACAGGGGGACCCACACTTTGCATGTCCAGTGCCTAACACAGAGGGCCCCAGTGTGTTTGTCAAATGAGTATTAAGTAAAAATAAAAGAACTTCAAACAATATAATTGGTAGATCATATCACTGCAAGTTCTATCTGCCACTTAATAATAGCTAGTGTTTGTTAAGTATTTCCCTTGTGTTATGGATTCTAGGCACTTTCCATTTCCCTTAGTTCTTTTTTTTTTTTTTTTAATGTTTATCTATTTTGAGAGAAAGAGAGAGAGAAAGCAAGGGAGGGGAAGAGAGAGGGAGAGAATCCCAAGCAGGCTCCATGCTGTCAGCACAGAGCCCAACGCAGGGCTTGAACTCACAAACCATGAGATCATGACCTGAGCCGAAATCAAGAGTCAACGCTTAACCGACTGAGTTACCCAGGCTCCCCTCCATGCATTAATTCTTTTAATCCTCACAGTTCTATAAGTAAGATGCCAAAATTCTTCCTCTCTTCTACATGAAATAAATGAAAGCCGGCACAGATATCACTTGTCTGAGCTAAGAGAGCTGGTGGAGCTTCAGCTGGGATCCTGGCAGTCTGAGTCCAGATTGTTACCAGACAGAGGTAGCATCCTTGTTATGTGCAGGGTCACAACTCTGGAATAATTTCTCTGTGAGGCTTTTGAAATGTCAACTAGTGTCCCCAGTGAGGTAGCAGGGTCATGAATGGAATTATCAGGTGCAGAGGGGCGGGGGTCTGGTTTGTATCTCATTCTCCTCAACCATGGAGGCTGTCCACAGCCCAGCTCCCTCTGAGGCAGCACTTGGCTGTGTGGCTGGGACATAACTGGTTCAGCTCTGCAGCCAGACCATTGTCTTTGGAGTCCCATCTATGCCACTTACCAACTCGGTGGCCTTTACAAGTTATTTCACTGCTCTGTGCCTCTACTTGCTGTGAAATGGGGATAATTACAAAGAGATACCTACTACTCCATGGTGAGGATTAGGTGTGGGAAAGCCTGTAATCATCAACTCCATCAGTATGAGCTCTTACTATTGGTTCTTTCATCATGTAACCTGTATCCTTCAGAAGACAAATTCTGGACAGGGTGATGTGCGTGTAGGTTACCTGGCCACCCAGAGAAGAGCTAGCAGAGCTGCCTCGTGCAGCCTGGCCTGCAAGCGCATGTGCCTCTCCACAGCCATAGAGAATAGGCTGGGCAAAGCCAAAAGCAGAGGGAACTACTGCTTACCCAGCGTTGTATGTGTCCAGGACTGAAGTGGGTTCTTGCGACCCCTTGTTTCATTTCATCCTGTTGCTCTTGTTCTGCACCAGGACTCATTCAGCCCCACTTTGCAGATGAAGAACCGGAGGCTCACAAGGTGGGGAACATTGCCCAGGTCTCGCTGCTAGAGAAAAATAGGGATGGATTGGGGCTCAGGCCTTCATCTCTCCAAGACTCTCATCAGGCCGTCCCTGCAAATGCCCAGTGCAAGCAGGCAAGCTCCTGTCCGGTGGGTGGGCCACCCCCAGGCCCTCAGCCTGCCCGGTACTGCTTGGCAGTGAGAGCATCCATGGCAGCGAGATGCTCATGTGGTAACAGAGGGCAGGCTGCAGGTTCTGAGTTGGGCAGAAGGGGATTGAAACCATGACTGATGCTCCTCCTGGCTTGTGCGGCCCTGGGCGTGATGGCTCCAGGCCTCAGCAGTTCAGGCCAGTGTCACACAACAGCTAACGCATTTCTGTACGGCTACCCTTCGGGAGAATCAACAGCTACATTGCCCGGGATGTTTTGTCTAAAAGTAAAAGTACCCTAGTACTCACAAGAGTACCCTAGAATGTTTTTCTGCCATTTGTTCATTCATTCAGCAAATGGCGGTACACATGTTCTCTGCCTTGGATTCTTTGGTGGGGGTTGGTATCCTGCAGTGACTTAAAGGATCCCAGACCCCAAAGAGCTCTCAGTCAAGAGACCCTGACCTCAGTTCCTGAGCTAGCATGTCTTCTCTTCTGGGAGCTGGTTGTGTCTGTTTGCCTTGAAAGATAAAAAGTAGAAACCAGATACTCTTGTGGAAGTGACGAGGCTTTGGTGGACTGCCCTTCAGAACCGCTCCGAGCACTCTTGGGGGATGGCCCCTCCTTTCCATCCTTCCCCACCACCTCCCAACAGCACCCCCC
>NW_027528873.1:2166541-2197269 GCF_008692635.1 Crocuta crocuta | reverse complement strand
ACACTTGGCCAGTGAACTTGATAATAAGCTGATTCCTTGCCTCAGGTCAACTAGCAGGCCGGCTCTGCCTGCCAGATAAGCACACATCCAGACTGTCCGTTGCACCAAGTCTGGCTGATTGGAGCCACAAAGATGTAAAGTGAGGGAAAAGAGGCTGAGTCATCTCCCCAGTAAGTTCTGGGGTTGGAGGAGCGAGGTCGGGCTCCTTGTGGAGGTTCTTGCCGAGAGAGGCCAGCTGGGCAAAGCTCATGTAGAAGCCTCCCGCATGCAGCCTCTGGCCTCCCTGCCTCTGTCCGGCCTGTTCTGTCTGGGATTCCCTCATCCCTCTTTTCCAATTTCTACTTCTCAACCTAACTCTCATGGTGTTTTCCAGTGTCAATTCCAGCATTCCTTCAGCAGTAATTATCCCCTCCAGGAAGCCTTCCCTGTTAGATCTCTGTCCTCCCCTTTGAGAGACTGATGAGATAGATGCCTTCCCACTTCTCCAACGACCATCACCTGCCTCTACCCAGCACTTGCCATCCTACTGGAATTCTCTGCTTGTCTTCTTCTCTAATAGTCTGTGTGCTCTGGAGAGTAGGGTCCTCCCCTCACCTGCCTCTGTTTCCAGTCCCCAAGGCTAGTGTGCAGCTGTCGAACCCACAATTGCCAAATGTTTCTTTGCACGGAACCATGTTGGAGAATCCTACTGCTCATTCTAAGGTCAGCTTAGATCAGGTAACTGCAGAGCACAGTAGGCAGGAACATGGACTCTAGTCCAGTGAGAGTCAGATCTCATCTCCCCACGTTGTGGCTGGGTGACCTGAAAGCCTCAGTCTCCACATCTGTAAAATGGGAGAAGTGTAACTGCTCCAGGAAGATAGGACCCATGCTGTGTTTAATACCCTGCCCAGTGCGTAGTGAGTATTCAGCACATCTTGTTAGGGGATGATGGTCACGGTGACAATGACAGTGGTGCTATTACTTCCCCTGGAAAGCCTTCCCTGTCCCTCCAGGTTGGATTGGGTACCCACCACACACCCCAAGTCAGAACACTGGTAGTGTCAATGCCAGTTTACATATCTGCCTTCCCTCTAGGCTGAGTCACTCCATGGTATAGCTTGGGTCCAGCCCTGCCTTAGGGCGCCTAGACTGGCACACTCAGTGCTGGGTCCCTAGATTGACTGAGCACAGTTCCTCATGAGCCCTGTGACTTTCTCCAGCCCCACTTCCCTCCTCCCCATCCAGAACCTTGGCCTCACAGGGTCTTGAGCTCTCTGAGGGCTTCTTGTTTTAAAATTGATCCTGGGCGCTTTCCAGAAATGTTGAAGGAATTTTAAGAATGACATGTCAGGATTAGCTGTAACATTGTATCATTTTGTTTGTCCTAAGAACTGTGTTATCATTTGCGGTTAGCTCCTTCATGGCATTAGAATTGCATTCTTTCATGCCCACCAAGGACTTGTTGTGGCTTTACTGGTTTATAGTAGTTGCTTGTAACAGCTTTTATGTCTCTAATTACTCGTTCACATGTTAAGGCCTTATTAATTTAGTTTTAATCTGCTTTTGGAGAGAATTGGCTTTCCCCCCCGAATATGCTGATTTTAGATAATTGCCAGCCTCCTAGGAGTGGATCAGAAGAGAGTGAGTACGTCGCTCACCGGGCCCACCCTCATGGGCAGCTACTGGACTTCTCTGCCAGAAAGAACTGGGTCCAGGTGATGGCTCAGCCCATAACCCCTACGAGACGTAGGCCGGTTACCTGACCAAGTCTAATTTTTGTCAGCTCTCGAGCTTGAAAGTCAAATGAAACATGGAAGTACCTGGCATTTGACAGGCTCTCCATTACCTTTCCTGACCTTCTCATTTGCTCACGTGTTTAACACAGGCATCAGAGGCTGTGACCCGTCTTACTGGCCCAGAAACCCTCAGAGGGTGAAGCGTACTTTAAAATCAGACTCCAGGAGGAATGGCGAATTTGCATCTTGTAGCAATTCACATGATGTACAGGAAGTGTCTGGTCACTGTCTGGTCTTTCAATCCCCCACCCCCTCCAGAATTTAAAGAGCACAGGCGTTGGAGTCAGATCTGGGTCAATCCTGGCTCTGGCCTTCGCAGAAAGAAGCACAATGGACGAGACCTCCCTTCTGACTTCGCTCTGTAACCACAGAGACAGGAAGATTCAGTCCCAGGCGCCTCTGGGAGGTGGGTCCATAGCACAGGGCTTCCTGGAGCTGCGTGGGCAAGTGTGGAGGGGTCAGTGGTCCATCCTTCCCCGCTTGTTGGAATGGGTGTTTGGGACATGTGGGAGCTTTAACAAATGTCACAAATTCTTAAGAGACAAGTTGAATCCCACTATTTGTGGACCAGGCCAGGTCACTGACAAGAGATGGGTCCATTTAGTGGGACTAGTCTGTCACTCCCAGTATAGGTCACCTGCACAGGGCAAGGGGGGCTCGGGACCCTGGGACACGCTTCCTCTGGCTGCCTGCCGAAGTCGGATTTTCTGTGTCACTGGTCCCCCTGCAGCAGTGCCAGCTGGGATTTCTAAGTGGTCGGGGGGCTGGATAATGGCTTTTGAAGTGGCAGTCCCTTGTCGGAGTGATGCAAAGCTGTCTTCATTCATCTGTTGGTGCATGTCTTTCTGGGAAAGCTGCTGACAGAGCCAAAGTGTTAGAGGTTATTTGTTTTTAATAGAAAAGTTACTGGACTGACTTCACTTTACAACCAGCTGCCCTGAACTCCAGCCCTTTTGCACACTTGCAGGTGGTCCGTGTGGTGAGGATTGCTGTGAGGAGAGGAATTGAAGGTGGCCAGACTCCCCTTGTCCTTGGAACTGTCTGCGCTTCGTTTCCAAGGTGGAGTCCCAGAGCCCACAGTGAGGGTGCAGGCAACACTGCCTGTCCCCATGGTTTGTACCGTGTCCTCCTCAGCCCCGACACGTACCTGCCTTCCCATGCCACTTGGAAAGCATCAAGAACATTCTCTTCCCTGACATTCCACCATTAGACCCTGGTTAAAGGATTAAGCAGTGGAGAGTGTCTGAGCTGGGAACCCGCGATGAATGACCTCTTAAGGACCCTTTCAGACACGGCATTCACAGGGCAAGCCAAATCCTTGTCCCAGATTTCACTGCTCCTGGTCTAGCAAAGTGGCTGGCTCTTACCACAGAGGAGATCACAGGATGAGTTCTTAGGTCCTGGGAAAGATTGCCATCAGGAGTTATCAGAAGAAAACAAGTGACTATTGTTTGTTACCCAGTCCCCTTCCAACATAGCACTTCTTTCCGTATTTCCCCTCATCTGTTCTTGGGTAAGCATCCTCCTCCCTGGCTCCGCACCCCCCTTTTCTGGTCTTAGGACAAATCTGGTCCTCTGGAGAAGGGATGGTTTATTCCCAAAGGATACAAAAGCTTAAATCGAAAAACCCATGCCCACCGAAAGTGAACTTGGGCTAGCCAAGTGGGAGAACTAAATCACCTTTTTGGAACCATCACTGCTATGAGTCGAGAGTCACCAATTGATCTTCAGCTTAAACAAAATCTAATTAAGTTTTAGGGCAGTGGGGGTGCCTGGGTGACTTAGTCGGTTAAGCGTCNTAAAAAAAAAAGTTTTAGGGCAGTGGACATCGCAGTGCTCCTGGGCGTCTGGCTCAGCAACATCTGCAAGGTGAGACCTGCAAGGTCTCCTCTTGGGTCCCGGTCTCCTAGAAGGGAAGGAGTTTCTGAAACATTTATCCATCACTGCTTTTCAAGCTTCCAACTTACATTAAGAGACATTTAGTTATTGTCCAGCTTGGACAAGCAAATCCCATCTCCGTCTTAACTCTGGACATCTTGATGACAATTATTTGGGCCTCATAGGCCAGCCCTATGCATTTTATATATATTTTCTCTCGTTCTCAGCACAACCTGGTAAAGTAGGTCTTTTGGTTACTTAATGCCATATAGCAAGCCACCCCGAACCTAATAAGTTAAAACAACAACCGTTCATTCTCCTGACTCTGTAGGTCGATTGGGCAGTTCTTCAGTTTCATGTGACCGCATTTTTAGCTGAAGGCTCAGTTGGGGTGCCTCAGTTCTCCTGCAGTGACCTCTCTCTTGTTCTCCAGGGCTTTTCCCCGTGGCCTTTCTCCCCAGAGTAGCCTGGCCTGCCTCAAATCACAGCAACTTGGTTCCCACAGGGGAGGGTTCTGAAAGGCCAAGCCCCCAGCATACAAGTGCTTTTAAAAGCGCTGCGTGCCTTATGCTTGCTAATGTCCCATAGGCCAAAGGAAGTCACACGGTCAAGCCCAGAGTCAGTGCAGGAGGGGACTTCACAAGGGTGTGGATATGTGACCCATCAATCTCTCTTTTGTAGATGAGGGTGCTGAAGTTCAGGTTACTCCCATTGCCCAGAGTCATTCCTCACGGCTAGATACAGAGGTCCCAGGTCTGTCGACTCCTAGGCACATGGTCATGGCTGACAGTACTGGGTCAACCTGCTACAGGTGGTGAGTGGGTGGTGGGAGGGGTCAGGTACCAGGAGCCCTGTGTACAGGATGGCGGAGCTCCCTGCCCTCTTTAGCCTGGAGGACGGCTCAGTGGGTTCCCTGGCCAATAGGTTCCACCAGCAGATCCAAGCCAGTGGGCTGTGTGAGGGTGCAGGTGGCACTGGCAGGCATTGGAAACATGCTGAGGGCCACAGTCCCAGTTTTTAGCCTGGCACTGTGGCCCCGTTGACTCCCCCGGCCTCGTTCCCCCCTCTCCTTAACTCCAGGATAACTTTTATGGCACTGGCCAGCATGTCCTTCCTCACTGTGTTTGGAATGCCTTCCCACTTAAAAAAAAAAAAAAAAAAAAAAAAAAAAAAAAAAAAGCTCGTTTATGTTTCCTGTGAGAAGGAGGAGCCCCTCCAGGCACCACAGCCCCTGGTTTTCCCCTAATCCCAGAGCCAGCTACACCAGGCTGTACCCGCCTGGCACTTCTCCACCTGCCGTTTTCAGCGATGATCCCTTTAGGACCCATTTCTGGCTTCCAGCACCCACACCCAACAGTGGTTGGACTGAATTGAAAGGTGTTCTTGTGGGAGCTTCTCAGAGTCTCAGCAAAATGCCTATGTGTATCTGCGGCCCCCAGAGACATTAGCAGGCACCTGCTGGGGGCCCTGCCCCAGGCTGGGAAACAGGGACACAGAGTCATGCAAGCCTCATGGTTCAGCCCAGATTCTTTCCTTGTTAGCCTGGTGACCCTGAGAAACTACCTCAACATCTCTGAGCTCAGCCTCCCCTGTATATATCCAGTACAGATGAGAATAATTTCTGTTCTGTCCAACTTACCAACCAGGGTCAGAGTCAACAGAACTTGGGGTTGAGATAGTGTCTCTTTTGGAAACTACCATAGCATTTGTGTGTTAGGTATTCTTCTCTTTAATAGGCTTGATTGTAGGGCTCTAAGAAAGGGTTCTCTATGCCCAAAGATCCTTCTGCCCACTCCCTCTAGCCCGCCATTTCTCATGATGCCTGAAATTCTGCTACCCATCATTATTTTGGTAAGGTATTTTATTATTTATATCCAAATGGTCCCTGTTAAAAGACGTCAAATGATCTGGAAAAGGTAACACGTTAGTTCAGGAGCAAAGCCTGCCTTACCATTAATGAACATCTTTTTCAAGCTCGTGCCCTGATATTGGTGTTGGACGGTAAACAGGTGTGAGCTTTCTGGGGATCAAATTGGCAATAGTTATCAAAAGTCTTAAAAATATGCATACTCTTTAATGCAACAGGTCTGCTTCTGTAAATTTATTCCAAGAAATTGACGTGTTCAAAACTGGGAATACCAGGCAGTCTTATTTGTAATAGCACAGAATAATAAATAGCCTAAATGTCCAAGAATACAGATGGGCTAAATAATAGTATGTGTATATGATGTAATACTAGCAGGCTTAGCTTCATGGTCCTGTGACAAAGTGCAATCACAGAGGCCACAGGGGACAGAAGGCCCCTCACTTGGTTTAATGCGTGCTGTCACCGTCTTAAAATTCCTAGTCATTTTTCTAAAGAGCTCCTCATTTTCATTTTCTGCAGGGTCCCACAAATTATATAGCCATTCCCTTAATATTATGTAACAATTAAAATAATGCTTATGGGGTATATTTATTGAAGTGGAAAATTGCTTCTATTAAATGAAGAAACTAGGGTATAAAACCATAAACGATGCAATCCTAATTTTTTAAAAACAGAAATATATATATGTATTATATCTAACACCAAAATGTTAGAGTAATTACCTCTGAGGAAGCAAGATTATAGGTATTCTTTTTATTACTGTGTTCTCCTTTGAGCATTTCTGTATTTTCCAGCACAGAGGGCCTGAATGTGCTTATTGACTCTAATATATCTGGCAGAGGCAGAAGTGTGTATATTGTAACTGGAAACCAGCAATCTTTTCTTAGCCTCAGATTGAGTCCGGAGCCTTTAGTATGCTGAGTAGACATCTAGATAAACACACAAAGAGAAGTTCAGTTGATGAGGAAGCCAAGTAGTCTTATGAGCTCCCGGAAGTCGAGGAATCTCTGATTTCTCCATCCCCATTTCCCTTCACAAGCCTGGCATGGACAGGGTGCCCAGTGAACGAGCATCTTGTCTTGTGACTTGGGTTATTCATTAGTAGTCTTTGCCCATGACGCGCCTTATCAGACTTCAACTTCATTATGTTCTGATTTGAAGGTGGGAGCTTCTCTTTGGCTGGACATGTGCCCTGAATGATCTCTAGACCCCAGAAAGGAACGTTCCCACCCCAGGTTCTCCAGTGCTCCGTCTCCCTCTGGAAACAGCCTCCAGGACAGAACATCATATTTATTCCTGCACACAGCTGGCGCCACCTGTCCCCCTGTGCCTGTGTTGCATTGCAGGCTTCATCCTGACAGCAGAGGGCAGCAGTCATCAGTGAGCCTGCGGGGGATGACTAGGGGTGTGGAGAAGGAGGAAGTGGCCCTCCTATAGAAAGTGGCCCTGCTCACTCCATACCCATCTCCCAGACTTCTCTCCTAAATCCTTATCGGGCTGTTGCTGACTGTCCTGACTATCAGCTGGACAGCTGAACGTGGCCAGGAACACATGAATCCTAGAAACTTGCCTCTGTAAAGCCAAGGCCTGTGAGTTAATGGCCTCTGACCCCTTCCTATGACAGATGGGAACACAGGGGCCCAGTCATGGGATGGAATTGCCTTGAGCCCTACAGTGAACAAGGGGAAAATGGAGTTTTAAAAGCAGCAGTGGGGAGGCAGGGCTCATAATGCGGGATTGCCACATATGGAAAGGCTGTGCAAGGGGAGGTGGGTAGCTGCAAATATGGGAGGTGCCCACTGTGCCTGCACACAGATCCCAGCCTAGACTGTGAGTTCCCGGACTAATGCTTCTAAATTCCTAAAATTGGGGCACGTGGGTGGCTCAGTTGGTTGAGTGTCCGACTTCGGCTCAAGTCATGATCTCATAGTTTGTGAGTTTGAGCCCCACATCAGGTTCACTGCTATCAGCCTGTCAGCGCAGAGCCCGCTTCAGATCCTCTGCCCGCCTTTCTCTGCCTCTCCCCAGCTTGTGCTGTCACCAAAATAAATAAATATTAAAAAAAAATAAATTCCAAAACTTAAGCCCTATATTTCTGAGTGAGCCTTTGCCACTCCAGTAGGACTGTGAAGTTTCTCGTGGGCCTAGATTAAGCCCTGTGGCTCCCCTCCTCCTGCTGTCTGAATCCCCTTCAGCATGCCCAGCACCTGGGAAGGGCACAGAGGGCTTAAGGAAGATGCGAGGGTTCAGGGGTGGGGAGTCGGGTGGCAATGAGCACCGGCAGGGCAGTGGGAGCTGCCTCATTCCCCCATGGTTCCCAGGAACCTGCCTGAGGAGCCTCCTGGACATGCCTGAGGCTGTCCCATCTCAGTGCCTTCATCCTCTGGTGATCCCCCAGCACCCCCTTTCTTCCGCTCCAGCTTCATTCTCCTCTCCTTCAAGGCCCAGCCCTGGTGCTACCTCCTCCCAGACCTTCCTCTTCCCTGGCTCTCATCTGGGACCCCACAGTATCTGGCCTGTACCTCTGGTGACACTGGGCACCTAGGGAAACAGTGTAGTCTAGGTGGGGAGGAGGGCTTCAGAGCCCCATCTGTATTCTGACCTGGCTCTACCGTTGACCATCTGGGTGAACCTGGCCAGTCCCTTAACCTGCCCTGGAAATCAGAGCAGCTAATCCATGCTCCAAATGGACAGTCATGAGGATTTAGTGACCGCACAGAGAGTACCTAGAAGAGCTGCCATTTGTACCTACAGTTGGTTATTTATAGCTAAGGTCATTCTCCAGAAGATGAAAAGCTCTTTGAGGGCAGGGCTCGAGGTTTTTACGTGTTCTAAGACCTTGCAAGTGTTGAAATAAGGGAAGGGAGGAAGGGAGGAAGAGAGGAAGGAAAAAAGGAAGGTAGTAAGGTCTGGAAACAGGCAGGGTACTCTAAGAAGTCAACCTCGCCTGCAAGATTCAGGACTATAGCCTCTCTCTGCCCACCTGATGTGCACTCAGCCCTCGGAAGCCTCTCCTCCTTTCGCAGCCCCCTACTCAGCCCCAGCTCCGAGAGCCCCACCCTAATAACGTTTTCTCTCCTAATTACCCCTTTAAGTGAAATTTAGGGAAGTTTTTGTAAATTTTAAAACTGATTGGCAGGGGCACCTAGGTGGTTCAGTTGGTTAAGCATCCGACTCTTGATTTCAGCTCAGGTCATGATCTCACTGTTGTTAGATCAAGCTTCATGTCGGGCTCTGCACTGATAGCATAGAGTCTGCTTGGGATTCTCTCCGTCTCTCTCTGCCCCTAGCCTCCTCGCATGCGCACACACATTCTCTCTCTCTCCAAAATAAATAAATACTTTAAAAAATGATAAAATAGGGATGCCTGGGTGTCTCATTCGGTTCAGCTTCCAACTTTGGCTCAGATCATGATCTCACAGTTAGTGAGTTCAAGCCCCGCGTGGGGCTTTGTGCTGACACCTCAGGGCCTGTAGCCTGCTTCGGATTCGTGTCTCCTCTCTCTATCCCTCCCCCACTCACAGTCTGTCTTTCTCTCAAAAATAAATAAACATTAAAAAAAATAATAATAAAACTTATTTGCATATTGTAATAAGACACATGGTGGACAGAGTTCGGCTGCAAATGTTCCGTAATGAAATTGACTTGAGCATACCCTGGGTTATCAAGGTCGGGGCTGCTTGCTCAAGACTGACAACTATGTTCCTTTGCTTGGCAGACCACGGTGAGCTGGGATGGGGACAAGCTCGAGTGTGTGCAGAAGGGTGAAAAGGAGGGACGTGGCTGGACCCAGTGGATTGAGGGTGACGAGCTGCACCTGGTAGGTTGCTGGTGGGGGGAGGGGGGCAGAGCTGGGCCCAGAGGCTTAATCACTGGTGAGGTCCAGTGAATCTTGGAAGAATACCCTGTGGCTAGGCCTTGGTTCTGCTCTGAAGCTTCTCTCCCAAGGGCCTGGAGGAGACCCTTGAGTGGCTTTTGAAAAACTGAGCACTGGGGCACCTGGGTGGCTCAGTCGGTTGAGCATCTGACTTCGGCTCAGGCCATGATCTCATGTCTCATGAGTTCGAGCCCCACATCAGGCTGTGTGCTGACAGCTCAGAGCCTGGAGCCTGCTTCGGATTCTTTGTCTCCCTCTCTCTCCTCCTCCCCTGCTCGCACTCTGTCTCTCTTTCAAAAATAAATAAATTTTTTTAAAAAATTTTAAAAAAACAAAAACCTGAGCACTGAGTTTTCAAGGTCTAGGCTGACTCCGCTGTCCAGTCAGAGACAGACATGAAGTGAGAAGTGCATCTGCTAAGCATCAAAAATGGAGCTAGGGGCACCTGGATGGCTCAGTCGGTTAAGCATCCGACTTCGGCTCAGGTCATGATCTCATGGCTCTTGGGTTCGGGCCCCACGTCGGGCTCTGTGCTGACAGCTCAGAGCTGACAGAGCCTGGAGCCTGCTTCTAATTCTGTGTCTCCCTCTCTCTCTGACCCTCCCCTGCTCACGCTGTCTCTGTCTCTCTCTCAAAAATGAATAAAACAGTAAAAATTAAAAAAAAAAAAAATGGAGCTAAACTCTTTCGTATTCCGTATCTCTTTCTGTTCTCCCAGTAGCCCTATGGGTCAAGTACTATTAGGGGTCCTATTTTGGGGATGAGAACATGGAGTCTCACATCCAAATTACACAGCTAGAAAATGGAAGAACTGAAATTTGCTCCCAAACGATGTCTGTGTTCACCATGCCAAGCCGTGGCAGGCTAGAATCAAGGAAAATTCTTTAAGCTTCTCTAAGACATGATCTCAACGGTCTAGGTCAGGGGAAGAGAAGCCTTTCTCAGTTCAGGTGGGGGCCTCTGGCCTGGGAACTCTGGTCAAAGCTATTTCTACTCCATCCATTGTCTGGGAAAAGCACTCACAAATCCAGAGTAAGAGGCTTAGCACCTATAGAGCTAAAATAACTGTTAACATGTCCCCCAAAAGGAGACCTGCCGTCACTCCTGTCCCCTTGGAACTCCCTGACTACCTTCCTTCTCAGAAAAGAACCTGGTCCAGGTGACCTGGGTTCAACTCCTGATTCACTGGGTACCTCTGAGTAAGTACCTTCCTTCCCTGAGCTTCATCTGCAAAATGCCATCCTACCACTTAGGTTTTCTGCGAAGATCCGGGTCCATGTGAGGGCTGAGAAGAGGCGCGAGGGCATTACTTTCAGAGGCAGCTTAGGCTAAGGCAGAGGGAGAGCCTGGGCTGCCACGCCTGACCTTGCGCCAGCCTTCTCCCTGGGCCTCTATTTCCTCAACTGCAGAGCAACGAAGGTAGATTATGTGATCTCCACTGGCTCTTTCAGCTCAGGAGTTCTGTGACTCTGTGCCAGAGATTGTGAATGTGGGGAGGGGCCTCGGGCCTCTTTTATTTGGCCATCAGTGAGCTTCAGACTTCTTCAGGCAACAGTTTAAAAATGAGGAGATGTCACATAAGTATTCAGATTTCCAGCCTCCTTCAAAACACAAAATGCAACAAAACAAGAACTTGGAATGTGTGGTGACATTGTGCTGTCATTCCCCCGGCCACTCAGCAGGGGCTGTCCTGTAAGCGAGGCATGGGCTTCCTGGGCTGCATTTTAGTACTACCTGGGAGCTTTTACTAATAGCAATTCCAAGGCTCCACCCACTGAGACATTGATAAAACACTGAGTTACTGGGCTAGCCTGGGACTCAGGCATTTTTCAGACTCCTCAGGTATTCTAATACGCAGCTGAAGCTTAGAATTCCACAGTTTGCAGCTTCGGCCTGTGGCGACCAACTGAATCCCCATGTGTCTGGGCCTGATTTCTTCCAAGCCTGGGCACAGACTCTGTCCTGGGCTCAGGACTGAGGTTCTTAAAGCCTTTTGGCCCCTTGTAGTAGGGGGAAGGGAGGCATCAGAGGGTCCTGCTGGCCAGCTTTGAGCCACATTTGTTTCCCAGCCAGCTCTGCCTACAGGGCATAGCAGGGCCCAATCTCCACTGATCCAGTTTAACTGACTTTCTAAGGAATTGGTTAGTTCGAACCAACTCTTGAGGAAAAATAACAGGCACTGAGTATTTTCGAAGTTCCTGCCCCTGCATTCACTGAGCCCCAGGTGTGACCTTGCTCTGGCCAATGACAAGCATCTGCTTTTGTTTCAGGAGATGAGAGTGCAGGGTGTGGTCTGCAAGCAAGTATTCAAGAAAGTGCACTGACGCCTGAGCAGACCTTGATCTTGAGGAATGAGTGGCATGGACGTGTGGGCCAGAATCCCCTTCTCTGCACAGCATGGGGCAGAAATGTCCAGCCACTCCTGGGCATCTGTTAGCAGTCTCTCTCTTGGCTTTGTCTCTTTTCTTTTTCTTAAAACGAAGCCATCCCAATAAAAGTGATTTCTGCTCAGTATATCTGTTCTGAAGAAGCTTTAAAACTCTACTGTGCTCAACGCTTTCTCGGTGGCTTCTGAAGCCAGCGTCTCCTGCTGCCACCCCCCGGGCTGAGGGAGGAATATCATCCACACACCTGCAGATTTAGTCCTGACCTCGCACCTGTGAGGTCTTTCCCCAGGGGCCCAGGCCTGTGGGTTCAGGACATGTGAGCTGACATTTGATTATCCTTGTATTAAGTATCTTGCCTATTACATGTCCAGTTAGGACCAAAATGTAGTGAATGCCACAAGCAGGAAAAGATGCCCTCCACCCTGGGAACTTAAAGCCAAGTTAAGGAGATCCGACCACCAGCAATCTCCATCTCCATACTGTACACATAGGAGATGCTCTAAAAATGACTCATGAATGAGACAGAACTGGATAGAATTGTAAACCAAAGTTAGAATGAGGTGAACCTTAATCCAAGGCAATTACCAGTTGGACTTGATTTCAGAGGTGTCATGAGCACACAGGTTACCACCCCAAAGCCTTTCCCACCTCATTTATGAGCTGATGTAAAGCCTTCTTTTTCACTATGATCGATGAGGCATAACTTGCAGAACCGTCCAGAAGAGGGAAAGCAGCCTCATGTTTGCCCTAAAGTGTAAATGACTGCTAGTGTGCCTTTATATAGAGACACTCAGGAAAGCTGAAAGGCGGGTGAGCAGATGAGACACCAGGATAGGGGAAAACCACTGCAAAACGGAAGTCTTCCATCTAGGACCCCCTTCAACATCAATTCCCCTTAGGCTGTGCCCTGCCCCTTGGAAGAGTGACTGGGTTAGGAGCCAGAGGAGCTGAGCTCCAATTCTCACTCCACCACTCACAGGGCAATACCACAGGCCTCTGGATCTCACTTCTCACATCAGAAAAGCCCCACTAGCAATCTACCTCACCTCCCGCCCAGGTGTGCTGTGAAGCTTGTAATGCGTATAAAATTTGTAGACTGCCGAGGACCAGATCGGTGGCTCTCAGACCTGGCTAGGCATTAGAACCCCCTGCGGAGCTCACAGAAGTCCCTCTACCCGGGCCGCTCCTCAGAACCAGTTACGCCCATGTGTGTCCAGGTGGGACCCAGGCATCAGTCTGTAAAGCTCCCCACCTGAATCTAATAAGCCACCGGAGCTGGGAATCCCTGCCCTAGACCATTATCTCTAACCTGAAGGTAATCTAGCCCCTGCCCAGAGGCATTTGGCGATGTCTGGAGACATGTTTGATTTAATAACTTGACTCAGGGGTGCTACTGGCGACTGCAGGCCAGGGCTGCTGCCTAACACCCTGCAATGCACAGGACAGCTCCCCCACACAGAAGAATTATCCAGCACACAATATGTCGACAGTGACAAAGTTGAGAAACCCTGCCTCAGACAAATATAAGAAATGTTTAATGGTTTTTTTTTTATTACCCAGGTCATTTGCCTGGTCTAGACCAAGGCAATGAAACCCAGTACTGCCTGAGATTTTAGAGACCTTTTCGCCTTTGCCTTGGAGTCTGGTCCTGAGAATAGAGAAGTCAAAGGCAAAGAACCTTATAAGGGCTGTTCACTCATCCATCACATAAACGTTTAATGAAGCACAGAACTAGCATGATACCTGTTGGGCATCCAGGAGCTCCCATCCTAACCCATCCCAGGTACTGGGACCCCTACAGATGATGTCCACTCCCAATACATAAATGCCTCACCCAATGGTTAGATTCTGATGGGGACTCGAAGTGTGGCCCCGCTGGTGTGAGTGCATGAGGAGGAGTCAGGTCCCACCCTTGGGGGTCTCTGGTCTCATGGGGAGACTCAGCCCCGCTCTGATTGAAGAGCTTGACCACCAGAACCTCATGAGGAGCCGCATGAGGTTTGTGAGCCTTATAGGGGCAGGATCAGCCTGTTAGCAGAACTAATCTGAAAGCCATTCTCTCAGTGGTAAGAAGAGAAAAGAATGAAAAACACCCATTGGAGCTGACCACAGGGCAGTCACCTTCAATTAGAAATTCACATGTACAAGCCTAATCTTCCCAAAGAAGTGTATGTAAAATGGGAGGGTTCCTTACTCTGCATAAATCTGTAACCTGAGAAGCAGGCTTTTGGCTTCAGCCAGTTTTCCTTTCTCGGCACCATCTCCGCTGTTTTGCAGAGGGCTTGCTTCTAAGTGGGCAGCGGCGTGTATCCCGGTGCTTATTCAGCCTTCTCTGTGGCATTTTAGCACCTCTCACCTCCAGTCCGAAGCTATTGACGTCTGTTCCATTTTTGGAACGCTACTGCAAGCTTTGCCACTTAACTGACTCTCGGATGCCATTGTTACGGGATGTGAAAATGACTCTCATCTGTAACAACAGTGCCTGTTAACAGACCGGGGCACTAGCAACAGACTCACTCACTGAATTTCCAAAGCGTTTCAACAACCCTGAGAGCCCCACGGGATTGAAAAAGGAGGGAGGTTATCTATTTACGAGCTCACCTGGTGCCACTGAGCTATGGAAATAGCTTCACTACATCTTGCAATTCCCTGGGCCAGCCAACTTGAAAAGGTTGGTTTTTTTTTTTGGTTTTTTTTTTTTTGCTTTCTATGGTTTTCGACCTGGAGGGTTACAGTATTTCAAAATACACTCTACAGTAATACACCTTATTAACGTGTTTGTGTTACGTAACTACACGTTTTCAAAAGTTCCGCTGGCCACGTGCAGGGACTCAGGCAGGAAGTGCTGAGGCCGAGTCTAGGCTCTTCCTGAGGAGAGGCAGTGGGGTGAGTGGCTGAGCTCCCAAGCTCTGGAACCACGTGGCCTGGGTTCAATTCCCATCTATGCTACTCCCTAGTTCTGTGAGGTTAAGGCAACTTGTACAACTTCTCTGTGCCTCACTTTACTCCTCTGCAAATCAGGGCTGACATTTCGTCATAGACTTTTTGTGAGGCTTAAATGAATCTAATCCATCTAATTGGCATCCTTAGAAGAGATACAGTAGTCCTCTTTATCCGTAGTTTCACTTTCTGAGGTTTCAGTTACCCACCAGAAGCAGAAGACTCTTCCTCCTGAAGAATCTGCAGGTCAATAGTAGCTTAACGCTACATCAGGGTGCCCGTGTCAGTCTCTTCAGGCCGAGTCATCATGGAGGCTTTTTATCGTCTCACATCATGACGAGGGGTGAGTACAGTATAATACAGTATTTGGAGAGATCACATTCACATAACTTTTATTACAGTATGTTATAAATGGTTCTATTTTATTATTAGTTACTGTTAATGTCTTACTGTGCCCAATTTATGAATTAAACTTTATCCTAAGTATTGTACATATAGGAGAAAAACCTTATCTATATAGGGTTCAGTACTACACGTGATTTCAGGCATCCACTCGGGGTCTTGGAACATATCCCCCACGGATAAAGAGGATTACTGTATATATTACTTTTACAAAGAGATTTGAACAGTGTCTGGCATATAAGAAGCCAATTTATATGTGGGTTAATAAAAACAGAGCTCTGAGAGTCACCTCAGGAGTGGAATCAACATGACTTCATTGCTGACATAGTGTGGGTGACAGAGAAACAGAAGGAGCTGAAGTTCAGGGGTCATTAGGAAGCATTTAACAGAAATTAGGAAGGGTGACTCAGCTATGGCAGGAAGCCCTGGAGCACTACGTGGCAGAGGGAGGAGCTATAGCAGAGCCCCTCTGATATTTTGGGGGTGGAAACCCAAGTGCAGATTCTCTCTCTCTGTCTCTCTCTCTCTCACACACACACACATGCACGCGGTACTGATTGAGAACCCGGAGTCTACGACACAATGACCTGTCATCCCAGGGCTGGCAGGTGGATGGACTTCAGACTCTAAACCCCCAAAGCCCCCAAAATGTCATTCTTTGGGCAGCCTCCAAAACCCTCCTGTAAGAAAATCCTGACAAGGTGAACCCCAGGGACCTCTCTGGAAGCCCTGATTTATAACTTCTGTCTCAATTAATTAGGACAGCATTATTGTTCTTTTCAGGTGCAAATGAAACAGCTCAACACTGCCCTGCAATTAAACATTGCTTCATTCCCCTAAATGTCCCCTGTCCACGCCAACACTGACAGGAATAGTGGCCCCAGCCTGCTTCCATCGGCAGAGCTGAGTCTTTCCTAATCTCAGGTGGAGCCCCAGCCCCACATCCCACCCTGAGCGGGAACCTGCAGGACTGAGCCAGTGCAGGTGGTGGGGACGTGCTGATCACCCATGTCACAGAAGTGGCTTTCCTTTCAGGGACAGTGGGGACAAGGAAAGAGATAAGTGTCCCTTTGAGAAAAGGGACTTGATTCACTCTGGGAGGGACACATCCATGGTGATATCGCCCATTCTCTTCAGAATAATCAAAACCCGACCAATCCTTCAGACACAAAATTTACGGCCCTCTCTACCCCCCTCCACAACCCACAAAATCCCCCCTTCTTTGAGTACTGAGCCTCTTTTTTTTTTTTTTTTTACAAATAGTTTATTGTCAAATTGGTTTCCACATAACACCCAGTGCTCATCCCCACAAGTGTCCTCCTCCATGTGTACTGAGCCTCTTAAAGGCTATCCTGGCCATTTCTTCTTAAGATGCCTCAATAGAAAAACACCAGTTCTAAATTAACAAAAGTTGCAGTTTATTTTATTTTATTTATTTATTTTTTTTATTTCTAGGAGAGAGAGAGAGAGAGAGAGACAGCGTGAGCAGGGGAGGGTCAGAGAGAGAGGGAGTCACAGACCAAAACAGGCTCCAGGCTCTGAGCTGGCAGTCAGCACAGAGCCTGACGCGGGGCTCGAATCCACGAACCGCGAGATCATGACCTAAGCGAAAGTCGGACGCTTAACCGACTAAGCCACCCAGGCGCCCCAGTTGCAGTTTATTTTAAAGGGCTGCAGATAACAAATAGGTTAGTACACAAAAATAGAATATAATTATGTAGTGCTAGTTCCAGGATAACTTTAGCATTTATAAAATTTCCAAATTCAGAGCGTACCTGGGGCAGTCTGGGCCAGTCGTGGTGCACAGGTTTAAAGGTAGAGAACGAACTCCATTCTGTCCCACGTCTCTCTGTAACTTCACTCAGTAATAGTGTCAAAAGTTGAAAAGCCCACGAATATGAGGTCTAAGTCCAACCAGTCCCATCCCCCCCAAACCACATACCCCAGGGGAGGTCCTTTTTGAACCCCCACCATTTAGGGTTCAGTCTTACAATTGTGTTAGATGCCCCCGTGCACCTCCATCACATCTGTGGCTGTCTGCCACCTTATGAACAAGGCTCCCAAATTTAGGGAATTCCTGCATTGGGAATTCCATCTCTCCCAGGTATTCATAGAAGAAAGAAATAGCTTCCCCAGCCTACCTTGCATGCAGGCTCCAGGTATGAGACCAAGATTCCCTCAATTAGACCAAGTAAAGAGATCTGGAAAGGGAACTAGGTGAGAAAGATGGATAATGCAAGTTCCATTTTTTGAAATGGTAGCAATGGAGGAATCAGCTTGGGGTGACACCAGTGGCAGACTTCTAGTTCCCAGTGTCCAGTGTCGTAAGCGCTATGCATGCTGGCAGTGGGTACAAAACACAACCCACCTATCAAGTGACCTCACCAAAAGATCCGCATAGAATCTAGTCAAGTCTCTGGATCTAACTACATATTTACAGGACACGTAGGGGCAGAGGGACATGTTAGACATTTGAGGGATGCAATCAGCAAAACCCCAGACTACAAGGAACTGCAGGACAAACAGCCCAGTTTCCTCAACAAATAAATTGCAAGGAACGAAAAAGGCAGACAGAGGGAAACTGTAGCCTAAAAGAAACTCAGAAGACATACCAGCTAATTATGCTATATGGCCTTTCTTTGAATCCTAATTCAAATAAACTGTGAAAACAAAATAAACTAGAACAAACAGAAAAGCATATGAGATAACTAGGGAAATTCGCACTGACAACATTTGATATTGCCAGAAATCCTATTAAACTTTTAGGTGTGACGATGGCATTATGGTCATGTATTTTAAGAGTTCTTATCTTTTAAAAATACACACTGAAATATTTATGAAGAAAGTACATACTATCTGGCTTTTGCTTCAAGCTAATTGGAGAGGTGAGGAACTATAGGAATGGAGACAAAATAAGACGAGGCATGACCTAACAAATGCTGAAGCCGGGTGATGGGCATTCAACTATCCTTGCTACTTCCGTAGATGTTTGAAATATTCCATGATTTAAAAATTTAAAAAAAAAACAAACTAGTTTAAAAGTGGAAAAATTTAAACAAATGATCCTGCGCAAAATCAAACTCCATCTGGCTTAACTATGAATACCCTTACAGAGATGATATCTTGTGGAGACCCTGGGAAGGTTAGCCAGGCACTTTCCATTTTAGATCAAAGAATGGAAGCCATTGTTTCTCCTCTGGGGGGAAATGGAGGATGGAGCTGCTTGAATGTGGAAGCTGAGAAGCTCTTGTACACTCTGGTCATCTGGTCTCCGTCAGCTCATAGATGCTCTGGTCCCCAGGGCTGCATTGGGAACCATGGGGCCCAGTTCCATGGCCACTATGCATCTCCACTCCATCCCAGCTAGCTAGCTCTACCACCCACTGGCAGCCAGCTTTCTCTGCTACAAACTATCTGCATGTTCTTCTGTAGCCAAGCAGACATTGGAAAGTGTATGGAAATGATGGATCTCCCAGGATCGCCCAAGTGAAGTTCTATGCTCTGAGAGAGATGGAGGCAGGGTCAGTGGGATGGTGCTCCAGCCTGGTCCATGAGAGCAGCAGTGAGAGGCCATAGCAAGGCAGTGCTTTGGAGGAGGAGGGGATGTGGCAACCAGCAATGCTAAAGGAAAATCTGTGGGACTTATCAAATGATTAAATACAGACAGAGGGGAAAATAGAAGAATCCAGAAAAAAATTTCCATCAAGTGCCAGGCAGTTTATATACTTTATCTCCTTCAGTCTTCACTATCAGTGTAGCAGATCACTGCCACTTTGCTTGTTCCAAGTCTGGTCCCCTTTCTTCTGATAATAATACTTAGTCCATGTGCTTCAGACAGTTCTTACCTCCCTCGTCCCCAGTCAGTTCCAGGGTTGGCATACAGCACAGGCCTGGCCAAACAAACCCAAGGTCATTAGACCTGACACAAATGCATAATCTTGGGGTTTTCATTTAAGCTACTGAGAAAGAGAGGCTCTCTACCCTTTGGGGATACTCAAGGGGTAGAATGTCAGCCTGGAGTTGCTGAGAGCCGTCACATTGAGGGAGTCTTACTGAAATGAAGCCTACATGGAGGAAAGCAGAGGCAAGAGATGAAGAGATGCTCCACTGTTTGTTGTCAGGATCCAGCCCTGCCTGACATCAGTCCTAACCTTGGGCTTTTTATTTATCAGCCAATTAAATCCTTTGTTTTCTCTAACTAGTGTGAGACACAACGAGCACACACGCGCATGCCCACACACACACACACACACACACACACACACACACCACTCTGGCAGAGATCCTGGACTCTGGGAGTAAGGGTACAGGGTAAGGCAACAGAGTAGTAATAAGACCACATAGATGAAGACAGAGAAGAAGAAGGATGGAGACCTTGCAGAAAAGAAAGCTGTGGTGGTTTTTAAATCCTTTGGCAAATCCTTTGACATACCTTCCATCCAAAGCCTAATTTCCCTCCCCTTGAACGTGGACTGGTAGCAGAGGTGGGGGTATGTGACTTCTGAAGGTAGGTCCTACAAGGGTACATTACAATTGCCTCCTTGGTTTCTCTCTTGGATGACTCAATCTGAGGAAAACCAGGCCCTATGTCACAAGGACACTTGAGTGGCCCTGTGGAGAGGTCCACATGGAAAGCAACAGAGGCCTTTTACCAGCAGCCGGTGAGCCACCTTTGAAAGCAGGTCCTTCAGTCCAGCTAAGGACTGAACCTTAAGTCCCTTCAGTCCTTAAGTCCCTCTCAAGCTCCTGACCCATAGACCCATAAAAACTATGAGATAATAGAAGTTTATGTTGCTTAAAGCCACTAAGTTATGGGGTGATTTGTAATTCAGCAATAGATAACCAATAAAGAGCTCTCAAACACATAACCAGGGTGGCCTCCGTGCAGACTGCCAGTATCTCAGTGACTATACTGAACTACACTATTGTTCTTCCCGTTTTCACTGAAAATAAATGCGTAGTTCTTCCCTTTCTAGAAAATTCTTATGAACTTCTCCAAGTCGGTCCTCCAAAAAGCCTGCTTTACTGACTCTTTCCTAACTAATTCTGCTCAATTTTGATTGGCGTGGTGCTGTTGTGATGTTGGAAGTGAGGGGTCAAGTCAGGTTGCACATTCCAGGAGCTCATTCTTCTTTGATGACCACGTGGCCTCCATCAGACTTTCTCCAGCCTGGTAGGATCTGGTCTCATGCTGTTCTCCTTTCCCTCCTCACTTCACACTATGTTCTCTGAGTTACTGAGCTGTGCAAGTAAGGTAATTACTACTCTGAACTTCACACACCATAGTTATCAGCCCCGCCTTGACCATGCTTTCATTTATGGCCCTTCTAAGGAGACCTCCAGCCAGCGTTAAGAAATCTTCCTGCCACACAGCAATAGCTAGAGACCTTTGGCCCACAGAAGAGGCCACCTCTGCAAGGGCGCTGCTCCTCAGATGATGTGGGCATTGCAACACCTAATTTAGGATATCAAGATAATGCCTGAGTATGTCTTCAGAAAATTTCTGCTATTGTGCACTTTGGGACTCTCACTGTTTTATAGCCCCTAATTGATAATCCTCAAGGTTGCTGTAATCACTACAGATTATTTCCCCCCAAGCCCTACCTATTCTTGAAGACTCAGCTAAAGGCCCTACTGAAGCAAGACACCTTCCTTATCAGCCCCGGATAACTGGAGGACTGGTCTCCTGACTGACAGTGTATCATTATAAATTCCATTCTTTTTCTGGTACATTAACTCTCTTAAAAAATTTTTTTGAGCAAACAGTAAATCAAAACTGAAGTAGCAAAATGGTTAGACAATGATGATAATATAATGACTACATGGTAGAAAACTTTTGCAAATCATATATCCCAGCAAAGACTCATATACAAAATATGGAAAGGATTCTCTACACTCAACAGTCTAGCTAGAAAATGGGTGAAAAACTTGAATAGACCCTTTACCAATAAACACATTAAAAGATGTTCAGGATCACTAGCCACTGGGAAAATGCAATTTTAATCATAGTAATAATCTGCTCAAAAAGTATGCTAATATACTTGTTAGTATGGCTAAAATTAAAAATCTGATAATACCAAGTATGGACAACCCTCCGGAGATACTAGATCACTTGCACATTTTTGGTGGAAATATAAAATGGTAGAGCCACTCTGGAAACGAGTCTGGCAGCTTCTTAAAAAATTAAACATACACTTATCATACGATCCAGTAATCACCCTCCTAGGTACTTTTTCCCAGAGAAATGGAACCTTATATTCACACAAAAACCGTACACGAATGTTCATAGCTGCTTTATTTCTAATAGCCAAAGGCTAAAAAAATCCCAATGACCTTCAACAGATGAAGGGTTAAACAAACTCTGGTACCTTCATACAACAGAATGCTAGCCAGCAACTAAAGAAAAAAACTGTTCATACTCAAAATAATTGGATGGATCTTAGGGCATTAAGCTAAGTGAAAAAACGCAGTCTCAAAAGTTGCATGGAACAAAAATATTACATGGTTCCATCTATATGGCATTATCTAAATGACAAAATTATGGAGATGGAGGACACATCAGTGGTTGCCAGAGGTTAGGAAGGAGCAGGACGATGTGACTATAAAGGGACAATATGAGAGAGTCTTTTTGTGGAGATAGAACAGCCCATGTCTTGACTGTCACAGTGGTTGTATGAATCTATACATGTGATTAAATAACACAGAACTTTACACAAACACATACAAATGAGAGGGTATGCAACAAATGGTGAAATCCAAGGAAGATTTGTAGTCAATGGTATGTATTGTGATAACCAGTTACCTGATTTTGAGAATGCTCTATAGTTATAGGTGATGTCACCAGTGGGAGAAGCTAGGTGATGGGTACTCAGGACCTCTCTGTACTATTTTTGCAACTCATGCATCTATAATTATATCACAATTAGAAAAATATTTTTAATAACACTACATACAAAATCCTAAGGGATATGATTAAAACAGAGCTCAAAGAAAATATTCATATCCTTAAGTAATTAATAAATATGTAAAATATAATTAATATGTAAATTAATAATTATGATTATTCAACAAGGTGTAGAAGTAATTAAGAATTTAAATGTTAGAAAAAATAGCAAAATAAGGATAAAAATAATAGGAAGAAGGAACTGACAAAGCAGAAACAGAAATTATTGTCATTGAAAATAAATAGAGCAAATCTTTAAAAATATAAGGTTGGAGGGGCGCCTGGGTGTCTCTGTTGGTTAAGTGTCCAATTTCAGCTCATGTCATGATCTCACTGTTGTGGGTTCAAGCCCTGTGTCAGGCTCTGTGCTGACAGTTCAGAGCCTGGAGCCTGCTTCAGAGTGTGTGTGTGTGTGTGTGTGTGTGTGTGTCTGTGTCTGTGTCTGTGTCTGCCCCTCCCCTGCTAGTGCTCTGTCTGTCTGTCTGTCTCTCTCTCTCTCTAAAATAAATAAACATTAAAAAACTTCTTAATAAATAAAGGGTTGGTGGGCACATGGTGGCTCAGTTAGCTGAGCTTGTGACTCAGCTGAATTCATGATCTCATGGTAGCTGGGCTCTGTGCTGACTGTGGAGCCTGCTTGGGATTCTCTCTCTCCCTCTTTCCCTGTGCTTCTGCTCCTCAAAAATAAATTAATAAACGATAAATAAATAAATACAGTATTGGAGCTTTAAAATAAAACAGAGAAACCACCAGCTAATGAAATAAAGAAGAATTAAGAATTCATACATATACAAAATTAAAATTAGAATGAGGAAATAGCTAGTGACTTAGAGGAAATAAAAGTATGATTATTTCTTCAAGAAATGGAAGATTTTTAGGTAAAATATTAGAAATCAAAACTTATCACAGAACAGACTGAAATCTAGAGAAACCAATGGCTTTGGTTGAAATTAAGGAAGTTGTCTAAAGAAACTCCCTTTCTCATAAAAGCTCTAGGCCCAGATGATTTCACAGGCAATTTTTATTAAATACTAAAGCAACAAAACTTGTACTTTTTTTCTTTCAAAGTTTCATGGGTTAGGTTTTTGGTATGAATATATTTTTCCTTTCAATCTTTGTATTCTCATTCCCTTTCCTCCATAAGCTACCATTTTAATAAGCTTAGTGTTAACATATTTTTGCAACATGTGCATGGTTTTCTGGCACTATATTCTTAATTTATGCAAATGATGTTATATATTTCATCATGTCCTACCATTTCTGATGCTAACTTAAAGACTCAGCAAAATCAACTTAGGTGGCTGACTTCTTAGCAAGATATATTAGACTAAAAACTAATCAGTTATTGACAAAACATTAAAAGTATTTCTACTAAAATCAAGAATAAGACATAGATATCCACTAAACTCATATATGAGATAATACTTGGATTAATGGAAAACCCTACACAGTTCTTATACAGGAGAACTCAACATTATAAAAATATCCATTCTTCCTAAGTTTATATATAAAGTGAATGTGAACATTTTCCCACTTTCTCTCTTTTTTATATGTTTATTTATTTAGAGAGTGTATACAAGGGCACAAGCTGGGGAGGGGCAGAGAGAGAGAATCCTAAACAGGCCCTGCACTGTGAGCGCAGAGCCCAATATGGGTCTCAAACTCACGAACAATGAGATCATGACCTGAGCTGAAATCAAGAGTCAGACATTTAACCAACTGGGCCACCCAGGAACCCCCATTTTCCCATTTTCATAGCAAAATGGAATTTTAAATTAGTGGGGAAATGATTTGAAATGGTGCTGGGACAATCAGTGAAACATTTGTGGAAATAATTAAGTCAAATCAAAAAGTTTATAGGCTTAAAAATGTAAGTGTAAAGTTTCTAGAAGTAACTACATGAGGTTTTCTTTTTATTTTTTAAATTAATCTTAGGGTCAGGAAGACCTTTGTATGACATAAACCTTTGAACCAATGAAGGAAAAGTTTGATAACTTTAAGTACCTATAAACTAAAATTCTTGCACAGAACTTTCAGTTTTAAAATGTTGATTAGAGGGGCGCCTGGGTGGCTCAGTTGGTTAAGCATCCAACTTCAGCTCAAGTCATAATCCCATGGCTTCTGAGTTCAAGTCCCGTGTCAAGAAAGCCCTCTTTCTCGCTCTCGGAAATAGATAAAACATTAAAAAAACTAAAGAAATAAACGTTAAAAAAATAAATAAATTTTTAAAATGTAGATTAAATACATGAATTTATTGCTGCTCTTTCCCAAAATTTCATTACAATGACAATAAAGATGTTAAAGGACAATTTTTTTAAAGATGATTAATCATGACCTTCATACAAATATGAAATACTTGGCAAAGATTTTATTTAATTTATTAATAAAAGAACCACTAAGATATTACATTAATATTCTTATAAGGAGGATTTGACTTAAGAGATTTATATCCCCTACTAACAATGTCTACTTGCATTGCCAATATTAGACATCATTTTCAGAGCTATAGACTGGAAACATTTGTATTATCAGTTTTATAAGTTAACTCTCACAGAGTTGGAAAATAGACTACTCAGAAACAATCAACAAGGCTAAAAGGCAACTGATGGAATGGGAGAAGATATTTGCAAATGACATATCCAATAAAGGGTTAATATCCAAAATGTATAAAGAATTTATAAAACTCAACACCTCAAAAACAAATAATTCAATTTAAAAATGGGCAGAAGACATGAACAGACATTTCTCCAAAGACATCCAGATGATCAACACACACATGAAAAGATGCTCCACATCACTCATTATCAGGAAATGAAAATCAAAACTACAATGAAATATCACTTCACACCTGTCAGAATGGCTAGAATCAACAATACAAGAAACAACAGATGTTGATGAGAATGTAGAGAAAAAGGAACCCTCATGCACTGTTGATGGGAATGCAAATTGGTGTGGCTACTGTGGAAGACAGTATGAAGGTTCCTCAAAAAGTTAACAATAAAACTACCCTATGATCCAACAATTACACTACTGGGTATTTACCCCCAAAATTACAAAAACACTAATTCAAAGGAATGCACGCACCCCTATGTTTATAGCAGCATTATTTACAATAGCCAAGCTGTGGAAGCAGCCCAAATATACTTTGATAGATGAATGGATAAAGAAGAGGTGGTATATATACACCATGGAATATTACTCAGCCATAAGAAAGAATGAAACCTTGCCATTTGCAATGACATGGATGGAGCTAGGGAATATAATGCTCAGTGAAATAAGTTAGCAGAGAAAGACAAATACCATATGCAGAATTTAAGAAACAAAACAAATGAACAAAGGGAATATGAGAGAGAGAAGCCAAGAAACAGACCCTTGACTATAGAGAATAAACTGACGGTTACCAGAGCGGAGTTCACAGGGATTAAGGAGCACACTTATCACGACGAGTATTGGCTGATGTATGGAATTGTTGACTCACTATATTGTACATCTAAAACTCATATTACACTGTATGTTAACCAACTGGACTTAAAATAAAAACTTAAGGGCTACCCGGGAGGCTCAATCAGTTAAGCATCCTACTTCGGCTCAGGTCATGATCTCACGATTCCTAAGTTTGAGCCCCGCATCAGGCTCTCTGCTGTTAGCACAGAGGCTGCTTTGTATCCTCTGTCTCCCTCCCTCTCTGTCTTCCCCACCCCTCTCAAAAATAAATAAGCTTAACGGAAAAAGAAAAGAGCCTGGTCAAAGAAAACTGACATGGGTAGGCTAGACAGGACACCCACTAATATCATTTTGCCCAGTTCAAGTGTTTTATAATTTTCCCTGACAGTCTCCCCAACCTGTCATCATAATAATCTCAATAAAGATTATTCTTGATCACAAAATAAGACTGTTCTCAGAACAGTCTTTGGCCTGATTATGTGCATAGGTGCAGTAAGAGCGTCAAGATAGGTTTCTTTAAATTTGTTTTGTGCTATCCAGAGTAACACAATATTGAACGATTATAAAATTAACTTCCATCTGAAAGTTTTCATAAGGTTTTTCAGATTGGATGTTTTAAAATGTCTATTTGCTCTCCCCTGACTAAGAAATGAGCGTAAAAAACTCTAAACGTTTTAATTGCAAATGTAGATGAATTCTTCTTTTCTCAAGGTTCCCAAAATGACTTACGTTTTCTGGCCTGCAAGGAAGTGACCTTCCTGACCAATGGTGAGGCTGAACCCTGTAAACCAGGCACTTTGGCCAGTTGTCCAGGAAGGTCATAGTAAGTAATGGTTCCACAAGCACAACCAAACTTTGTTCCTTCACAGTGGCTTGTCATGCCTGATGGAAAAAACATTGTTCTCAACCATGATACTCCAGAAAGGCCTTGGTTGTTTGATCAATTTGTTTAATTAGGTTATGGTAGAAAGGAAGACAGATTCTTATTATACCTGTGTAAATAACTGTATTGCCATGAAAAAGAGACTCCGAATTTCTGAATCATAGGAGTTCATGAATCTTGATATCACTTCTAAGTTTCATTTTAGTTTATGAGAGTAGAGTCTACCCAATTGCCATGGGTCACTTAGAGCATAAAGAGAAATAGAAAGGGCTTCCTAATATATCTGGAAAATAGTGCATTAAAATAACATCAGCAGGGCACCTGTGTGGCTCAGTCAGTTGAGTGTCCTACTTCGGCTCAGGTCATGATCTTGTGGTTCGTAGGTTCGAGCCCCACATCGGGCTCTGTGCTGACAACTCAGAGCCTAGAGCCTTCTTCAGATTCTAGGTCTTCCTCTCTCTCTTCCCCTCCCCTACTCACACCCTGTCTCTGTCTCTGTCTCTCTCTCAAAAATAAACATTAAAAGAAAGTTTTTAATTAAAAAAAAACATCAGCAATATTCCAAACAACCATAATAAATTTTTTTCTCATCATTTCATTCAGTTCTATATAATTAATTCTTATTCCATTCCATATCCTGGATTCATAATCTGATGAAGCCATCTGTTTCCCAACTAAAAAGGGTTCTGGAAATCCTGACTTAGTCTCCTGATGTGGTCTAAAAGTTGCCTAAGTGATTCCAGCTCAGATGCTTCTATCCAAGAGTTAATTCTTTTAAAGGTCTGTATTTGGAAGTACCTTTTTCTACAAGGCTCTATGACTTTCTTTATTAAAAACACAAATTCTGGCTTGCAGCTTATAGGAAATATTTCAGCAAACATTAGAGCAAAACAGAAATTATTTTTTGCTCTTGCTTTTTGTTCTGATTGTTGTTGTCGTTTTTCATTTTATTTTACTTTATTTTTTCATCACCACAAGTGCATTCTTTAATCCCTAACACTTATTTCCCCCATATGGACATCAACCTCCCTCTGGTAACCATCAGTTTGTTTTCTATAGTTGAGTCCCTTTCTTGGTTTCTCTCTCTCTCTCTCTCAGTCTCTTTTGTTTTCCTTTGCTCTTTTGTTTTGTTTCTTAAATCCCACATATAAGTAAGATCATATGATAAACGTCTAACTTATTTCACTTAGCATTATACTCCCTAGCTCTATTCATGTTGCAAATGGCAAGATCTTTCTTTTTTATGACTGAGTAGTATTCCATTGTATGTATATATACCACCTCTTCTTTATCCATTCATCAGTCAGTGGCCACTTGGGCTGCTTCCATAGTTTGGCTATTGTAAATAATGCTGCTATAAACATAGGGGTGTGTGTATTCCTTTGAATTAGTGTTTTTGTAATTTGGGGGTAAATACCCAGTAGTGTAATTGCTGGATCATAGGGCAGTTCTACTGTTAAATTTGTGAGGAATCTCCATACTGTTGTCCAGAGTGGCTACACCAGTTTACAGTCCCACCAACAGCAGTGCATGAGGGTTTCTTTATTTCCACATTCTCACCAACATCTATTGTTTCTTGTTTGTTGATTTTAGCCATTCTGACAGGTACAAAGTGAGACCTCATTGTAGTTTTTATTTGCATTTCCCTGATGATGAGTGATACTGAACATCTTTTCATGTGTCTGTTGGCCATCTGGATGTCTTCTTTGGAGAAATGTCTGTTCATTTCTCCTGCCCATTTTTTATTTGGATTATTTGTTTTCTGGGTGTTGAGTTTTATAAGATTTTTATATATTTTGGATTCTAACCCTTTACCGGATATGTCATTTGCAAGTATCTTCTCCCATTCCATCAATTGCCTTTTAGTTTTGTTGATTTTTTTTAATGTGCAGAAGCATTTTATTTTGATGTAGTCCCAATAGTTCATTTTTGTTTTTATTTCCCTTGCCTCAGTAGACATATCTAGAAAAATGTTGCTATAGCTGGTTTCAAAGAAATTACTGCCTATGCACTCTTCAAAGATTTTTATGGTTTCAGGTCCCACATTTAGATCTTTAATCCATTTTTAATTTACTTTTGTGCATGGTGTAAGAAAGTGGTCCAGCTTCATTCTGTTGTGGTAGCTGTCCAGTCTTCCCAGCACCATTTGTTAAAGAGATTGTCCTTTTGCCATTGTATATTCTTGCTTCCTTTGTTGATGATTAATTGACCATGTAATTGTGGGTTTATTTCTGTGTTTTCTGTTGTATTCTATTGATCTAGAATATGCTGTATTCTATTGATCTATGTGTCTATTTTTATGCCAGTACCATACAATTTTAATTACTACAGCTTTGTATATAACTTGAAGTCTGGAATTCTGATATTTTTAGTTTTGTTTTTCTTTTTCAAAATTACTTTGGCTATTCATGGTTTTTTGTGTAGAACATGGTTTGCTTGTTCTAGTTCTGTGAAAAATGCTGTTGGTATTTTGATAGGGACTGAATTAGATATGTAGATTTCTTTGGGTCATGTATACATTTTAACAATATTTGTTCTTCCAACCCATGAACAAGGGCTGTCTCTCCATTTCTTTGTTTCATCTTTAATTTCTTTCATCAGTGTTTTATAATCTTCAGAGTACAGGTCTTCCCTTTCTTTCGTTAAGTTTATTTCTAGATATTTTATTTGGGTGCAATTGTAAATGGAATTGTTTTCTAATTTCTCTTTCTGTTGCCTCATTATTAGTATATAGAAATGCAACTGATTTCTGTACATTGGTTTTGCATCCTGCAGTTCTACTGAATTCATTTATCAGTTCTATAGTTTTTGGGGAGAATCTTCAGGGTTTTCTATATATAGTATCATGTCATCTGCATATAGTGAGAGTTTTACTTCTTCTTTCCTTTTATTTCTTTATGTTGTCTAATTGTTGTGGCTAGGACTCCAGTATTATGGTGAATAAAACTGTGAGAGTGGACATCCTTGTCTTGTTCCTGACCTTAGGGAAAAAGCTTTCAGTTTTTCACCATTGAATGTGATGTTGGCTGTGAATTCTTCGTATAAAGCCTTTATTATGCTGAGATATGTTCCCTCTAGACCTACTTTGCAGAGGGATTTTTTAATCATGAATGGATATTGTACTTTGTCACATGCTTTTTCTGCATCTATTGCAATGATATGGTTTATCCTTTCTTTTATTAATATGAAATATGTTGGTTGTTTTGCAAATATTGAACCACTCTTGCATCCCAGAAATAAACCCCACCAGATTATGGTGTATGATTTTTTTAAATATATTGTTGGTTTGCTCATTTGCATCTATATTGATGAGAGATATTGGCCTGTAGTTGTCTTCTTTTGTGGTGTCTTTATCTGGTTTGGGTATCAGGGTGATACTAGTCTCATAGAATAAATTTGGAGGTATTCCTTCCTCTTGTATTTTTTTGGAATAGTTTAAGAAGAATGAGTATTAACTCTTCTTTAAACGTTTGGTAGAATTCACCTCCGAAGCCATCTGGTCCTGGACTTTTGTTTTGGGGAAGTTTTTTGTTTTGTTTTTTACTGATTCAGTTTTATTGCTGGTGATTAGTCTGTTCAAGTTTTCTACTTCATGCTACTTTGGTTTTGATATGTTATATTTCTAGGAATTTATACATTTCTTCTAAGTTGTGTGGTTTGTTGACATATAGTTTTTCATAATATTCTGATATAATTGTTTGTATTCCCGTGGTGTTGGTTGTTGTTTCTCCTCTTTCAGTAGTCATTTTGATTATTTGGGCCCCTCTCTCTCTTTTTTTTTTAATGAGTTTTGCTAGAGGTTTATCAATTTTGCTGATCTTTTAAAGAACCAGCTCCCAGTTTCATTGATCTGTTCTATTGGGGTTTTTTGTTTCCTTGTTTGTTTTTTAGGGGGGATTGGGTTTGTTTTGTTTAGTTTCCATATAATTTATTTCTGTTCTGGTTTTTATTTCTTTCTTTTTGTTGGGTTTGGGCTTTCTTTGTTGTTCTTTTTCTAGATCCTTTAAGTGTAAAGTTACATTGTTTATTTGATATTTTTCTTTCTTCTTGAGGTAAATCTACCTCTGAGAATCACTTCTACTGCATATAAAAACTATTTTTAAATGAGAGATCGAATGTTATTTTATTACTGAAATTTTTCAAATGGACTGATAAGAGTTCATAATAATAACAATGCATGAATGGGCATGGAGGAGGGCACTTGTGGGGATGAGCACTGGGTGTTATGTGGAAACCAATTTGACAATAAACTATTTGTAAAAAAAAAATTATAAATTTAAAAAAATAAAAAATAAAAAAAAATAACAATGCATGAAAAGGTATCTTGTT
>NW_027528873.1:1933684-2166445 GCF_008692635.1 Crocuta crocuta | reverse complement strand
AACACGAACTCACAGGCTAATTTCCCAGTTTTTAGTTCTTTGCCTTCCCTCTCGAGTTCCAGCCCGCCAGGAGCGTGGACGCCCGGTGTCCGCGCGCGCGAGGCTCTTTCTGGGGCCCAAGCCGCCTGGGAGGACAATGGCGGCAGGCGCGCCGCCACTCTGAAGTCCAGCCCACCAGGAACCAGCACAAAGAAGCAGTTTGTATGCTCAGCCCCCCGGGACCAGTTGGCGCGAGGGGAACTGGCCCGCAGGTATNCTGTGTGATGTATGGGCGCGAGTGCAAGCACGGAGCTCCTTACTTCTCCGCCATCTTGCCCCCCTCCCGATTCAAATTTTTTAAAAAAGAAAATGTCTGTGGTAATCAACATTTTGAACAATAATAGAAATACATTGTTACTCATTATCATCAGACAAAACACTATCTAGACTCAAGTAAATAGGGGAAAGTTCAACGAAACCATTCTATAAGACTTCCAGTCAATGTTTTCCCTGAACTTAAACTTATACAGAAAGCAAGGCATTGAAAAATCTCTAGGGACTTCCTATAAAGCATAAAATTTCTGAAATTTTATATTAATAATATCTTACCTATACAAATTTAACCCAGGGAAGGCTGAGCATTTCTTCTGATTTAACAGCTCTTCCCATGCAGCTCACCGAATCTGATTATTTCTAGCATCCCTTTTTATAAGGTAAAAGAACAAAGCTTTGTGATTTTCCAGGAACCCTCTGGGAAGTCTCAAAGACTACTTTAAGTGTAAAAGATTTCCTGCAAGTTTTATTTATTTTCTTCTATATTTCAGACCTAATTTTTCAAAGGCAAAAATCAAGAGCTGTCAGAGGAGATTTAGACACTTGATTAAGACAGGATCATGGGTTCCTGAGAAACAATACTTGGTTGCTTATTGAATTGAAGTGACAATAAAACATTTAAAAATAAATACAGGGAGGAAACAAGATTGCAAAGAACCTTAGCACTTTCATAAGCAAGGAAACTTTTATTCCCTTTTTTTTCTTCTCTTCTTTTTCTTCTTCGTTTTCATAATTAAGGGCATAACGTCATCATAGAGAATGTAAGATTATTCAGGCAAGTCACAGAATCTTTGCTTTCTATGCAAATTACACAGAAAGTAAATAAGGTAGCCAACACTCCCAGCTTCCCCAGGACTGTTCTCATTATAATACTGACAGTTCCACATCCCAGGAAACCCTTGGTTCCAGGCCAATCAAGAATGTGGGTCACTTTAAAAAGAATAGCCATTTGCATTGCAGGTGAAGACATTAATCAAAAACACATTTCATAGCTTATGATTAAGGATTATAAACCAAGATAAGAAAAATGTACTTTCCAAGTTTTGCCCTTTACTACACTTTTTCATACTGTGGTTATACTTCTATTCTAATACAGATGTCAAGGGATGCATAAGTTCAAAACTTATTCTATAATAATATTAAGATGCTGTTTCTGATAGCATGCTATATATTCATCACTATATCCAAATGAATACATAAATGAGTATTCTAAATATTTCTCAGTTTTGATTTTTAATAGAGTAAGCATAAATAGTTGTAACACACATAAATCCTAAGAACCACTGCTTATGGAAAAGCAAAAGCATATTCTTGGTTGTATTTCTCTGTCATTGCTACTAGTGCTATTCCACCCACTCATATGAATTATAACTTTTCACTGAAGTAATTAACTTCTATTTCACAACGAAAACTAGAGAGCAGATAATTGAGAACTTTCTGTCATATTTAAGCATTTTAGCAGATTAGCAGAGTTCATAATATAATTTTTTATAGTCACATGCATTCCTGTGTGGCAAAAATGAGCATATTCATTAACATGACTCATTGCTATAGCTTCTCTTTTAGCATATTAAAAAAGCAAAATTATGCTTAGTAATCACTGTGTCAGTGTTCTATCCTACTTAGAAAGTACCTAGATATGCATTGGTTATATAATAATTAATTTAATTTAATATCAACTTACAGGTTTTAAAAAAGCTATTGAAATTAAAAAATTGTCAGAACAATGATTCAATTCAAACATAAATTTATATTTGTCATAATCTTAAACATTATGTAGGAGTAATGTTAGCTTATTTGATCAGTAAACTTATAAATGTCTATGAAAAACATTCCTAAGTAGAAAAAACTGCTTGTATTATACTTAACAGTGATAAATCAGAGGAGACAAAGCAGTTTTTATTAAACTCACATTAGTAAACTGGTCTTGTTTGCCAAACATTTATTTTAATTATGTGAATTTGGATTCTTAAAAGGTTTATGACTTAGCTTCAGGAAGAAAATTTTTTAGCACATTTAAAGTATTAGAAGTTTTGGGGTTGAGCACTGGATATTATATGGAAACCAACTTGACAATAAACTATTTGTAAAAAAAAAAAAAGTATTAGAAGTTTATTTTATTTGGGAGGATTTTATATAGACATTTATTTTATAAACCAATCATAACAAAGCTGCTTTAATTTAAAAAAAAACTTTGTAATCTAATTTATTTACACCCTTCAGAAATAAGAAAATACACACACACACACACACACACACACACAAACAGATAAAGGTCTTTCCAAATACAGAGAGCTTATAGCTTCAATTCTACAATTTTAGCCACAGGTCACATGAAACAGGCACAGAATTTTTTTTTTGTCACAATTCTGTATATCAAAAAAAGCTGTTCTCCTTCCTATTGGGCATGATTTTTTTAAAATTAATTTGTGTTCAAAGTAGACAAATACATAAGCAAATAACAACAACAACAAAAACGCAAATATAAAGGACAAATAAACCAGAATCTCTGTCATCTCTAACCCAGCAGAGAATAGATATCTATCATTTACCTATAGAAACCATCAAATGTCCAGTGGATCAAGTCAGATTCCCAGTTATACCTCATTGGTGACAGCAATAACTGATGGGCTATAAGTGAACACAACCTAAACACAAAATTAAAGAGGGAGAAACCTAGAGAATGTATAGTTGGCAAAGTTAAAGTTCTATTGACACTTGGATTCACCTAGGAGCCAAGAAAAAAAATGTGTCTTGCCTTAAGCTGCTCATGAAATATATTTCTCTGTGAACAGCCTACCTCTCTCTGTCAGGGGAATCGATGGTGCATCTCAGTAGAAACTTCAAAATTGTTAAATGATATTTTTTAATGTTTATTTATTTTTGAGCAAAACAGAGCACGGTCAGGGGAGGGCAGAGAGAGAGGGAGACAGAATACGAAGCAGGCTCCAGGCTGAGCTGTCAGCACAGAGTCCAGTGTGGGGCTGGAACCCATGAACCACGAGATCATAACAGAAGCTGAAGTCAGACATTTAACTGACTGTGCCACCCAGGCACCCCTAAATGATACTCTTTTAAAGATGAAATCATAACTCTCATATAAATATAAAATGAACACTTATCAAAGATTTTAAATTAACTCATTAGTTGATGAGGGAATGAGTAAGATGTTACAGCTGGTTCAAATAATGATTTGACTTACAGAGATTCATATTCTCCACTGGATAAAACCTATTCCATGATCAGGAATCAATCAGACAGCTATAGACTGGAAGCAGTTGTCTCATAATCAGCTCTACAAGTTAACTTCTGTTTCTACAAAGTTGGAACTAGCTAAAGACAACCTGAATGGGTGAGCTATACAGAATACCCATTAATATTTTTTGGCCATTTAAAAATTTTCACAACTTTTCAGAAAAGAATAAAAATGTTATAAATCCACAAAAGTGAAGAAAGTGAAAGAGCAGTTGAGTGACAGGAGAAATGAAAAAGTGTTTGGTTAAGTAGTGACTGACTTAGCAGAGAAGGAAAAAAAACCCTCAAGTGTCACAAAGGAGTATGCCACTGAGAAACCATCTAATTTACCCATACAATTTTCTGTGGGGACACAGAAGTCAGAAGCATAAATGCCCCAGAAGGTAGGGGTAAAGACTGAAAGTAGGAAGATCAATTACATGTTTATAGAAGGAACAGTTAGGATTCTGGACTTTGACCTCTTTTTCATCTAGAAAATTGACCATGCCTACCAATTCCATCAAGAACTACAATATATGCTTTAGGAAATTGTCCCATTGGGTTTCTACATCTGAGGACATAGGCACAGCACATGCCCCTTGGGTTGAGGTGGAACAGGAGAGCTACAATAGGAGGAAGAAGCAATCCAGGACAATATCTCAAGAAAATATCTTCCTTGATGTGCTTGATTCTACTGAGAATGTTTTTGCATTGTGCTTGAGAGTTTGGAAAGAATTAGGAAGAAATATGTATTAGGTTGAAACATAGGAAATTCACATTGTTCAACTAATTTGTACTTACAAAAAGAACGGTGATTTCAAGCAAAAACCTAACGCAAATAAATGTTAACAGAACAAAGGGAAACTAAGAGTTGTGCAGGAGTAGAAGTCTAATCACAATAGATTATTCGTTTTTATTATAAATAATATTTAAATAGTCAAAATAATGTAAACACTAGATATTGACCTAACCAAAAACTGGATAATATATAGAGAGAGAGCAAATAGAGAACATAAACATACCTGTTGGAAGAGAAGGGAGAACTGGTACAATGTGCTAAATCTTCAACGTGCATTGACAGAAGTCAATAGAAAATATCTCAACTTGGTATAGTAAAGGAAAGTTATATAAGTCTATTGAGAAATGTAGAGGCAAGTGCCAGCAAAACAGCTAAAAATGGTAAAAACTGTTGCTTCTGGAAAGTAGGACTTTGGTAAATAAGGGCAGCACAAAAGACTTTTACTTCTATTATAAACCAAACTACAAAGTAGTTTGACTTTTGTAATATTTACACAAACTGTATTGTGAAAAATATGGGGGGAAATGCAATAAAGAAAGGTAAAGAGCAAACAAGGAACTGAGGGAAATACTTGTTGCAGTTATATAGTAAGATTAATTTCCTTAATATATACAAAACTTTATTTTTTATTGAAGTATAATTAATATGCAATGTTATATTAGTTTCAGGTGTACAACATATTAATTCAACAATTATATAAAAAAGTGCTCACCATGATAAGTATAGTCACATTTTGTCACCATATAATATTACTATAATATTATTGACTATTTCTCTGATATACTTTTTATCTTTGTAACTTAGTTATTTTATAACTGGAAGTTTGTACCTCTTAGTACCCTTTATCTATTTCATCTATCCTCTCCTCTGCCATCTCCTCTCTGGCAACCACCAGTTTGTTCTCTGTATTTAAGAATCTTGTTTTTTGTTTGTTCACTTGTTTTGTTTTGTTTAGATTCCACATATGAGTGAAATGGTGTGGTGTTTGTCTTTCTCTGATTTATTTCACTTAGCATAATACCCTCTAAGTCCAGCCCTGTTGTTGCAGATGGCAAGATTTCATTCTTTTTTATGGTTATGTAATACTTTATTGTATATACAGACCGCACCTTCTTTATTTGTTAATCTATCAGTGGACACTTGGGCTGCTTCTGTACCTTGGCTATTGTAAATAATANAAGGAAATTGAAGAAGACACAAAGAAATGGAAAAACATTCCATGCTCATGGATAGGAAGAATAAATATAGTTAAGATGTCATTACTACCTAAAGCACTCTACACATTCAATGCAATCCCAATCAAAATTGCACCAGCATACTTCTCAAAACTAGAACAAACTATCCAAAAATTTGTATGGAACCACAAAAGACCCCGAATAGCCAAAGTAATACTGAAAAATAAAACCAAAACGGGAGGTATCACCATCCCAGACTTTAGCCTCTACTACAAAGCTGTCGTCATCAAGACAGTATGGTATTGGCATATATCCTTTCAAATCAGTGTTTTCATTTTGGGAAGGGAGATAAATAGCCAATTGTAGAATTATTGGATTGTGTAGCATGTATATTTTTAGTTATTTGAGGAAACTCCATACTGTTTTCTCTAGTGGTTGTACCAGTTTACATTCCCACAAACAGTGCATGAGGGTTCCTTTTTCTCCACATCCTCACCTACACTTTTATTTCTTACCCTTTTGATACTAGCCATCCTAACTGATGTGAGGTGATACATCACTGTGGTTTTGATTTGCACTTCCCTGATGATTAGTGATGTCGAGCAGCTTTCCATGTGTTTGTTGGCCATTGTACATCTTCTCTGGAAAAATGTTGATTCAAGTCCTCAGCTCATTTTTAAATTAGATTCTTCAGGGGGTTTTTTGATGTTGAGTTATAGAAGTTCTTTATATATTGGACATTAATTCCTTATCAGATATATCATTTGCAAATATCTTCTCCCATTCAGTAGGTGGCCTCTTTGTTGAAAAACAAAACAGCTTTGCTGTGCAGAAGCTTTTTATTTTGGTATTGGCCCAATAGTTTGTTTTCACTTTTGTTTCCCTTGCCTGAGGAAACATATCTAGAATATGTTGCTAAGGACAAGAGATTACTACTTCTGTTTTCTTCTAGGGATTTTATGGTTTCAGGCCTCACATTTAGGTCTTTAATCCATTTTGAGTTTATTTTCATGTATAGTGTATGAAAGTTGCCCAGTTTCATTCTTTTGAATGTAGCTGTCCAGTTTTCCCAGCACCAGTTATTGAAGAAACTGTTGTTTCTCCACTGTGTATTCTTGCCTCCTTTATTATAGATTAATTGGCCGTATAAGTATGGGTTTATTTCTGGACTCTCTATTCTATTCCACTGATATATGTATCTGTTTTTAATGCCAAGCCCTACTGTTTTATTACTGCAGCTTTGTAGTATTGTGTTACCTCCAGTTTTGTCCTTTTTTCTCAAGATTGCTTTGGCTATTTTGGGGTCTTTTGTGATTCCATACACACTTATAAAAAGCTCTTTAAATCAATCAAAGTCTAACATCCCAATTTCAAATGAACAAACCACATGAAAAGACAACTCACAGAAAAAAAGGTCCACAAATATTGAAAACATGCTCAATTATACTTAGAATAAATTCATTTTAAAACAACAAAATACATTTTTAGAAATCTATCTTGGGGCTCCTGGGTGGCTCAGTCCGACTTGGCTCAGGTCATGAACTCATGGTTCATGGGTTCAAGCCCCGTGTCAGGCTCTGTGCTGACAGCTAGCTTAGAGCCTGGAGCCCGCTTCAGATTCTGTGTCTCCCTCTCTTTCTGACCCTCCCCTGCTCATATTGTGTCTCCCTCTCTCAGAAATAAATAAAACATTTAAAAAAATTAGAAATCTATCTGATTGACAGAGATTTTTAAAAATTACTTGTTAATACACAGGGTTGCCAAGAATGTGATGAAACAACCCTCAAATGCTGGGACAACCTATTAAAAACATTTTCTGTAATCTGTAGAAAAACATATGCACAAGATCAGAATTGCACTGTTTGTAATTGTAAATAACAGTAAACAACCCAAATGACCTTCAAGTCAGGACTGGCTAAATTAATTATGGTACTTGTAAGGAGTTGAATACTATACAGCAGTTAAAAAAAATAAGAAAGCTTTCTTAAAGACATAAAAAAAAAATTAAAAAAGAAAAGGGAGGCACCAGGGTGGCTCAGTCGGTTCAGTGTCTGACTTGGGCTCAGGTCATGATCTCACGGTTCGTGGGTTCAAGCCCTGCGTCGGACTCCGTGCTGACAGCTCAGAGCCTGGAGCCTGCTTCAGATTCTGTCTCCCTCTCTCTCTGCCCTTCCCCCACTCGCTCTCTGTCTCTGTCTCTCAAAATAAAGACATAAAAAAAAATTTTTTTAAATAAGAAAGCTCTTTATGTATTAATATGAAGATTTGCTAAGAGGAGCAAAAAGAAAAGTATGGATCAAAGTTTGTTGTATTCTCCTTTTTGGATAAAAAGGCAAGAAGCAGGAAATGTCTTTGTATTTGATTTTATATGTGGAAAGAAATTCTGAAAAGGTGCACAAGAAATTAATAAAAATGGCTTCTTGTTTAGCAGTAACAGTAGCAGGAACTGAACCAAACTTTTCACTGTATATTTTTTCATGCTTGAATTTCAAGCCATTTGAGTATGTTACCTATCCAAAAACGCAATATAATAAAAATTGGTAAATAGGACCAAAGTAGATTTTATGTGCTGATTATTTCTAAGATATATTAAATGGAAATGTTAGATATTCTTTAGGTCTGATGGAAGGAAAGGTCAGTGGGAAACAGTTTCCATCTAGTGGGATTACCAAAGGCAGTCCAGGGATTCTTGGAGGAAGGGAAGGGATAGCCCCCTTGGGAAGAGCTGGTCTACAGTGATTGCTGTCAGTCAGTGCCCTCCTCCTCCTAACTATTGGTTAGAGGGTGGAAAGGGGTGGGGAGACACAAGGAATGCAAATGGACCCCTTCCTAGGCCTGAGCCATTTGATTCCTGTGGTCCTGAGAGGAATGAAGATTTATGACCTCCTGTTCTCTTTACCTGCCTTCTGAGTGCAAAAGTGGAGAAGGGGCACAACTGACATAGCTGAAGAAACTCCCAGGTCTCCTTCCTCCTGAGGACTCTGGTGAAGACAAATCTAGTGGCTCATACCTCAGCCTGATTAGCACCAATCATTGCTCAGAGCTTCGATGAGGGCTCTGGGTCTGGGGTCCTACTTCTGAAAGCATGGGGAACAGACTTGCCCGGCCCCAGTAACCTCATGGGAGTGTCCAGTTGGAAAGCCTTCAATGTGACTCAAACACATGGCTGAAGCTGGCCCGATGAAGGGCAGCATGACCAGGTACTCCTCACCTACATTGTCCCAAAGAGAATGACATGACACTAGTGGCTGCCTTGAGGTCACTGTGGACATCCAGGCAGCCCTGCAATGGCCATTACTAATACCTGTTCCTGAGGCCGAGATCTCTCAAGTCTAGAGGGCAGCACTCATAAATGCAGGGCACTGAGAGGACCATAAAAGACTGATGCTTTCTGTGGTCCAACATCTTCGGCTACCCTCAGCTCTCTTTTTATACCTGGGCTTCAGGAGAATTTTGTCTTTGCTTGTTTGTTTTGAGGCTCCCCCATGTTTAGTGTCTATAATGTGCTATATCAATGCTTCCTACACTTCGACAGGTATCAAAATCACCTGGGTAGCTAATAAGGCATGCAGAGGCCCAGGGTCCTTAAAGTAGCATAAGGCCTAGCCTCTGTTTTCACCAACTACATTGGGATAATTCTGATAGGACCAAAGTTGGAGAACCACTGCACTAAACTCTTTTCAAACATTATGCAAGTTAATTCTCAACATGGCCTTAACAAGTAAATATTATATTCTTCAACTAGAAAACAAGGCCTTCCAGGTCAGTAAGAAGAGTGTCTGGAATCAAATCCACAATCTTCTTACTAGGTGCGTGACCTCGGAAGGTATCTAGCCTCTCTGAACCTTATCTTCATCATCCTCATAGTGAGACTTCTGTGACATTCCCTTTTTTGAAGGGTGGCTGAGAGAGTTAAATGAAACAACCCAGGACAAGTGCTTGGCACACTCAATAAAAGATCATGATTGCTATTCTAATCATGGGTTAAATCACTTACTGGAAACAAAACAATGTATATAAGAGGTTTTGAATGGGCACAGCTTCATTGATTTTAACACATCAAATGGCATTTGACAAATGGTAGAAAAGAATATGGACCAATATTTGATTAAGTCACCAATATTTTCATTTAATTTGAGGTTCTTAAAAAGAAAGATTGCTGGTAGCATATAGCATCACTCATAGTCAAAATACTTCTGCCTTTCCTTCACAGAGTATGCAGATAATTGGGGCTTCTGCTACAGAAATACCCTCCCCATTTACACTCAAGGCCAGTAGTCTTCACTCCACAAGTATTGGTTTATTCCTCATCTACAATGTGTGAGGCACTGGGGATATGGCAGTAAACAAAACAGGGAGACAGTAAATAATCCCCTAATCTCAGGGAGAGAGAGACAGTAAATGAACAGATGTTCCCTAATCTGAGAAATGTCAAAAATTCCTTAGTTCTGGTGGAAGAAAATTTTCAGTGGGGAGCCGTTTCCATCTGTCGGGATTGTCAAAGGCATTCCAAGAATCCTTGCAAGAGAGACAGGGACAGCTCTCTCAGGAAGAGGCGGTCTGGAATGACTCCCCCTTGCTAGCTCCCCACACCCTCCCAATTGCTGGAAAAAGTGTAAGGAAAGATGGGAAGGAAGAGGGCGGTGCAAGTGGGCCCCTTCCAGAGTTAAAGCACTTCGATCCCTTTGGCCCTGGGAAGAATGAGTGTTCCTGGTCTTCTGTTCTCCTGGCTTGCCTTCTGGGCACAAAAGTGGAGAAGGGGCACAATTTACATAAAAACTAAAACAAGACGAAGCTCTGTGCAGTGGCAGAAGGAACTCCAGGTCCCATTCCTGTGGGCACTCTGATGAAGACAAATCTGATGGTGTCTAGTTCCCATAACAGGCCAGACAGGCAAGTTGCAAGAGCACTAAACAAAGGGAGAGGAAGGAGTGGGCCCTGAGGGGAAGCTGAGTTAAGCATCCAACTGATGCCTTTTGCCTGGTAGGACCTGCTTTCTCACTTCAGGAGGAAAGAGGGTGGAGCTGGGCAGGGCTGGGCTCTAAAGGCTGCCTGACCTAACTGGAGCCAGTGAAGAACCCAGATGCTGGCAGTCAGATGCTCCTGAGACATGCAGGTAAATGCCTGGAAATCTGCTGTGCTTGCTTTTTGCTGACTGATTTATCTTAGACCCACGCTTCTTGAGAGATGCACATCTTCACTTTTTTGTGTGCTCTCCAGAAAGGTTCTTGCAACTTACAAAGACTGGGTTATAACTGATCAGTTCCCCCAGGCTTAAGACTCACCTGAGGGATTCTACAGAGAAGCTAATAAATTCAAAAGTGGAGATGTCCAGGCAACTGAGAAAATGAAACATCTGGGTATGTGATTTGTTAGTATGAATGGAGAGTTAAAGGGTCCTCGGATAGAAATTTTGAAATTGGGGTTCTGCTAATTTCAAATTAGATGGTCCTCCTGGGATGAAAGGTGTAGGCAACAATAATGGCTGAATTGTTGAGTGGCGATTGCTTTCCTTCATCCACTGACTCTTACTTTCTTCCCCCAGTATCCCCACCACCACCACCCCATCTTCTACACACACAGATCTGAGAACAAAGAGCATGCTAACGTTGTGTTTTGTTGAGGACCTATCACAAGCTGAACCCTTTCTAGGAGCTTGATCCTCAACCCCATACCATAGTTACCACCTCAGAATAAATGCATGCTGGGTGCCAGGACTCTGCTAAGACCTTTATGTGTATCACTTCCTTTAATTGCTATGACTCTGAAACACATTATTCTTATACTCAAAAAAAAGGTAAATGTCCTGTTATCCTACTGCCAGGAAGTGGTGAAACCTGGATTCAAAACTTGGTGTGGTCNAGGCACTTGTGGGGATGAGCACTGGGTGTTATATGGAAACCAACGTGACAATAAACTATTTAAGGAAATAAAATAAAATAAAATAGGGGAAATAAAAAAAACTTGGTGTGGTCAATCCCAAGACTTTTGAAAAGATTTTGTCTTTACCTTTTTGATTGGGATTGCATTGAATGTGTAGATTGCTTTGGGTAGTAATGGCATTTTAACTACGTTTATTCTTCCAATCCATGAGCATGGAATGTTTTTCCATTTCTTTGTGTCTTCTTCAGTTTCCTTCATAAGTTTTCTATAGGTTTCATCATACAGATATCTTATATCTTTGGTTAGGTTTATTCCTAGATACTTTATGGTTTTTTGTGCAATTGTGAATGGGATCAGTTTCTTGATTTCCCTTTCTGTTGCTTCATTGTTGGTGTATAAAAATGCAACCGATTTCTGTACATTGATTTTGTACCCTGCAACTTTGCTGAATTCTTGGATCAGTTCTAGTAGGCTTATGGTGGAGTCTGTCAGGTTTTCTATTAGAGTATCATGTCATCTGCGAAAAGTGAAAGTTTGACTTCTTCTTTGCATGTAGCTGTCCAGTTTTCCCAGCATCCTTTATTGAAGAGACTGTTTTTTCCCCATTGTATATTATTCTTGCTCCTTTGGTTATAGATTATTTGACCATATAGTTGTGGGTTTATTTCTGGACTGTCTATTCTGTTCCATTGATCTATATGTCTATTTTTGTGCCAGTACCATACTGTTTTGATTACCTCAGTTCGTAGTATACCTTGAAATCTGGGATCATGTTATGTCCAGCTTTGTTTTTCTTTCTCAAGATTGCTTTGGTTATTTGGAGTCTTTTGTGGTTCCATACAAATTTTAGGATTATTTGTTCTAGTATTGCAAAAAATGTTGTTGGTGTTTTGATAGGGATTGTATTGAACCTGAAGATTGCTTTAAGTAGTGTGGATATTATAACACTATTAATTCTTCCAATCCTGAGCATGTTATAGTTTTCCATTTGTGTGTGTGTGTACTGTTTTTGGTTTCTTTCATCAGTGTCTTATAGTTTTCAGAGTATGGGTCTTTCATCTCCTTTGTTATATTTATTTTTATTTTAGGTATTTTATTATTTTTGGTGCAATTGTAAATGAGATTATTTTCTTAATTTCTCTTTTTATTGTTTTGTTATTAGTGTATAGAAATGTAACCAATTCCTGTAAATTAACTTTGTATTCTGCAACTTTACTGAATTCATCTATCAGTTCTAATAGTTTTTGGTGAAGTCTTTAGTGTTTTTCATATGTAGTATCATGTCATCTACCAATAGTGAAAGTTTTACTCCTTCCCTACCAATTTAGATGTCTTTTATTTCTTTGTGTTGTGTAATTGCTGTGGCTAGGACTTCTAGTACTATGTTGAATAAAAGTAGTGAGAGTGAACATCTTTGTCTTCTTCCTCATCTTGGAGGAAAAACTTTCAGTTTTTCACCATTGAATATGATGTTAGCTGTGGATTTTTTTATACGTTGACTTTATTATGTTGAAGTATGTTCCCTCTAAACCTACTTTGTTGAGAGTTTTTATCATAAATGATGTTGTATTTTGTCAAATACTTTTTCTGCATCCATTGAAGTGGTCATATGTTTTTTTTAATAGTTCCTCTTGTTAAAATGATGTATCACACTGATTTGTAGATACTGCACCACCTTTGCATCCCTAGAATAAGTCTCACTTGATCATGGTGAATAATTTTCCTGATATATTGTTGGATTTGGTTTGCTAATATTTTGTTGAGGTTTTGAGTATCTATGTCTATAAGAGATATTGACCTATAGTTTTCTTTATAGTAGTATCTTTGGTTTTGGCATCAGGTAATGCTGGCCTCGTAGAAGTTTGAAAGTTTTCTTTTTTTCTTTTTGGAAGAGTTAGAGTAGAATAGGTATTCTTTTTAAATGTTTTGGTAGGATTCACTGTGAAGCCATCTGGTCCTAGACTTTTATTTATTAGGAGCTTTTCTTTATTCTTGACTCAATTTCATTACTAGGAATCTGTTCAAAGATTGTATGTTTCTAGGAATGTATCCATTTATTCTAGGTGGCCAACTTGTAGGCATATGATTTTTCATAGTATTCTCTTATAATTGTGTGTATTTCTGTGGTGTCATTTGTTATTTCTCCTCCTTCAGTTATGATTTTGAGTCCTCTCTTTTTTCTTGATGAGTCTGGAAAAGCTTTCTCAATTTTGTTTACCTTTATCAAAAACCAGCTCTTGATTTAATTGATCTTTTTACTTGCTTTTTTCAGTCTGTATTTCATTTATTTTATTCTAATCTTTATTATTTCCTTCCTTCTACTAACTTTGGGGTTTATTTGTTATTTTTCTAATTCCTTTAGGTTGTTTGAAAATTTTCCTGTTTTTTTAAATATAGGTCTGTATTACTATATACTTTTCTCTTAGAACTGTTTTTGCTGTTTCCCAAAGATTTTGAACTATTGTGTTTTCTNCAGGGAAGCCATCAGGTCCAGGGCTCTTATTTGTTGGGTAATTTTTGATAACTGATTCGATTTCTTCACTCGTTACGGGTCTGTTCAGATTTTCTATCTCTTCCTGTGTGAATTTTGGTAGTGTGTGTTTAGGAGTTTGTCCATTTCTTGTAATTTGTGCAATCTGTTGGCATATAATTTTTCATAGTATCCCCTGATAATGGCTTGTATTTCTGAGGGGTTGGTTGTAATAAGTCCATTTTCATTCATGATTTTGTCTATTTGGGTGCTCTCTCTTTTCTTTTTGAGAAGCCTGGCTAGAGGTTTGTCAATTGTGTTTATTTTTTCAAAAAACCAACTCTTGGTTTCATTGATCCGTTCAATTGTTTCTTTGGTCTATATGTTGTTTATTTCTGCTCTGAATTTTACTATTTCTCTTCTTCTACTGGGTTTAGGGCACTCTGGTTGCTCTGCCTGTAGTTCCTTTAGGTGAGCCTTTAGATTTTGGACTTGCGCTTTTTCTAATTTCTTGAAATAGGCCTGGAGTCCAATGTGCTTTCCTCTTAAGAATGCCTTTGCTGTATCCCATAGATTTTGGATTGTTGTGTTTTCATTTTCATTTGTTTCCATATATTTTTAAATTTCTTCTCTAATTGCCTGATTGACCCATTCATTCTTTAGTAGGGTATTATTTAACCTCCATGTTTTTGGAGGTGAACTATTGTGTTTTCATATTCATGTCTCCATGTATTTTTTTTAGTTTCCTTTTTCAGCCATTGGTTGTTTAAGAACATATTTTCTAGCCTCCACTTGTTTGTATTTTTTTCTAGTTTTTTTCTTATAATTTATTTCTAGTTTTATACCATTGTGGTCAGAATAGATGCTTGATATGATTTCAATCTTCTTAAGTTTATTAGGACCTCTTTTGTTGCCTAACAAGTGATCTATCCTGGAGAATATTCCATGTGAACTTGAAAATAATTTGTATTCTGATGTTTTTTGATAGGATGTTCTAAATATATCTGTTAGGTTCGAGCTCGTCTAATGTGTCATTTGAAGCCACTATTTCTTTGTTGATTTTCTGTCAAAATGATCTATCCATTGATATAAGTGAAGTGTCAAAGTCCTTCATGTCTGTTAACATTGCTTTATGTATTTAGGTCCTCCAGTGTTGGATGCATAGCTATTTACAATTATTATATTTATTGTTAGATTGATTCTTTTATCATTATGTCATGCCTTTCTTTTCCTCTTCTACAGTCTTTGCTTTAAAGTCCACTTGGCCTGCAGGAAGAAACTATGGTGGCTGAGCCGAAAGAGGTGGTGGTGTCCCCTATGGACAGTGGATTCCTGAGCCTGGACTCACTCACTTACGTCCTGTACAGGGAGAGAGCAGAATGGGCAGATATAGGGGTGCCTGAGTGGCTCAGTAGGATAAGCATCCATCTTCGGCTCAGGTCATGATCTCACTGTTCATGAGTTTGAACCCAATGTAGGGCTCTGTGCTTACATCTTGGAATCTGAAGCCTGCTTCAGATTCTGTGTCCTCTCTCACTCTCTCTCTCCCTCAAGTTAAATAAACACTAAAAAAAAAAAAAAAAAAAGAATGGGCAAATATAGATCCAGTACCACAGAATGATGGCCCCAATCCAGTGGTCCAGATCATTTATAGTGAATAACTTAGAAATGTTTATGATTAATTTTGGTTTGTTCTGCAGTATGATGAAAGAAGTGAATGAGCTTTAAAACTAACCAGAGATGCTATTGGGTTAAATGCAGTCAATTATATGATGTGGCATTTTTGGAGAGTTCTCTTAAAGTCACTTCAAAAAGATCTACATGAAAAAATGAACTATGTTACTGCAACAGTTGAAGAACATCTGTAAAATTATCAAGTTTGGCATCATAGGAGAGTACCAGTGACTGGCTAAAAGATCCATCTCAGGAGCTTGAGCTTATTGCTGATATTCTTAATTGGATGCAAAATAATTATCATCCCTGGCAACATCAACAATGGGTTATTCAGGGATTTAAACTTTGGTATAATGGTCCAGTATGTGGACCAACTTCTTTTTTTTTTAAGTTTATTTATTTATTTATTGAGAGAGAGTGAGTATGAACATGCACGGGTGGGACAGAGAGAGAGGAAGAGAGAGAATCCTAAGCAGGCTCTGCACCATTAGCACAGAGCCCAATGTGGGGTTCAAACTCACAAATGGTGGGATCATGACCTAAGCTGAAGTCTGACACTTAACCAACTGAGCCACCCAGGTGCCCCAAGTGGACCAACTTCTTAAAGAGGATGTGAGGAATAACTGGAACCAAAGATACTTCACATCTATCACCACTGGCTACCATGATCATGCTGTATTAGAGAGAGAAGTTGAGTTAGTAATCTGCTTCACTTGTTTACACATTAAAAGAACATTTTTGTGCCTATCATGTCTCAAGCATTGGGGATACAGCAAAGATCAAGACTGCCCTTGATCTTGCCCTCGATCTTGCCCTCATGGAACTAATAGGGCAGAATACTTAGATGAACTGTATAATGACAAATTTACAGATACTGAAGTATACTTCTACGTTGTAGTGTCTTAAGTTTCTTGAAATACTGTTGCTACTACAGATTGAGAAGAAATCAGATTTCATAGTGTCTCAGAAGCTTTATTTTAAAACTATCTCATTAAATTCTGGTGCCCTTTTTCATAATTTTTAGTGTTTTTTTTTTTTTTAATTTATGTTTGAGAGACAGTGTGAGCAGGGGATGGTCAGAGAGAGAGGGAGATACAGAATCTGAAGCAGGCTCCAGGCTCTGAGCTGTCAGCACAGAGCCCTACGTGGGGCTCGAACCCATGAACCATGAGATCATGATCTGAACCGAAGTCAGACGTTTAACCGACTGAGTTACCCAGGCGCCCCTGGTGCCCTTTAGATAATAGTCTCAAGAGCCCATGTTATCACTGCAGGGTTTGAAGCAGGATAAGTCTTTGTTGTAGGGGGCTGTCCTATACATCATGGGATGTTGAGCAGCATTCCTAGCCTTCGGTTATAACAAACAAAAATGTCCCCAGACATGACCAAATGTCCCCTGTGGGGCAAAACCACCCCCAGTTGAAAATTGCCATTTTAGCATACACAAAGCTATTATAAGAATGAGGATTTTCTGAATTGGCATGAATTTCTATATTAATATCCCATAAACATTAATAGCCACTTTTCTGGTAAAACAAAAGTTTACTGATTTGACCTAAGTATTGCTATCCTGGCTTTTTTTTTTTTTCCTCACTTTGATTTGCATGATACAAGTTTTTTCATCCCTTCACTTTGAATCTGTATGTGACTTAAGGTCTGAAGTGAGTCTCTTGTAGACAGCATATAGATGGGTATTACTTTTTTATCCATTAAGTCACCTATGTTTTTTGATTGGAGTATTTGGTTTATTTATATTTAAGGTAATTCTTTACGTTTATTTATTTATTTTGAGAGAGAGAAAGAGATAGCAAGCACACATGCATACACGTGGATGAGGGTGTGGAGGGGCATAGAGAGGGAGACAGAGAATCCCTGGCAGGCTCCATCCTGTCAGTGTGGAGCCCAACTCGGGGCTCAATCTCACAAACCATGAGATCATGCCCCAAGCTGAAATCAAGAGTCAGACACTTAACCAACTTAGTCACCCAGGTGCCCCCATTTAAGGTAATTATTGATAGGTATGTACTTCTTGCCATTTTGTTGATTGTTTTCTGGTTGTTTTTGTAATTCTCCTGTTTCTTCTTTCTTCTCTTCATCTTTTCCTTTGTTGCCTGATGATTTCTTTAGTGTTATGCTTGGATTCCCTTTCTTTTTATTTATTTATTTGTCTGTTTGTTTGTTTTTGTATCTATTATATGTTTCAGATTTGTGATTACCATTGGGTTCATATATAACATTTTCTGTATATGGCTGTCTATATTAAGTTTGTCACTTAAGTTTAGATACATTCTAAAGGCACTAATATTTTACTCCCTTCACCATGTTTTATATATATGATGTCATATTTTATGTCTATTAATTTTTTGTGTGTCACCTAATTTTTATAGATATAATTGGTTATTACTACTTTAATGTTTTAACCTTCATATGGCTTTGTAAGTAATGAATATACTATCTTTAATACATGCTTGCTTTTACCACTAAAATTTTTCCTTTCATAATTTTATTACTTCTAGTTATGGTCTCTTTTTTTCCATGTAAAGAATTCCCTTTACCATTTTTTTGTAAGGATGGTTTAGTGGTGATGAATTCCTTTAACTTTTATTTGTCTGGGAAACTCTGTATCTCTTCTTCTATTCTGAACGATAATGTTAGTGGGTAGAATATTCTTGGTTGTAGGTTTTCTTCTTTTCAGTACTTTGAATATATCATACCACTACCTTCTGGCCTGCAAAGTTTCTGCTGAAAAATTAGCTCATAGCCTCATAGGGTCTTCTTTGTGTATAACTATTTTCCTTTTTCTTGCTTCTTTTTTTTCTTTGTTTAATCCTCACAGTTTTCATTGCTATTTCTTTTTTTTTTTTTTTTAATATAATCTATTGTCAGATTGGCTAACATACAGTGTGTAAAGTGTGTTCTTGGTTTTGGGGTAAATTCCCATGGTTCTTTGTTTACATACAACACCCAGTGCTCATCCCAACAAGTGCCCTCCTCAATGCCCATCACCCATTTTCCCCTCGTCCCTGCACCCTCATCAACCCTCAATTTGTTCTCTATATTTAAGAGTCGCTTATGATTTGCCTCCCTCCCTCTCTGTTTGAAACTATTTTCTCTCCTACCCTTCCCCAATGGTCTTCCATTAAGTTTCTCATGATCCACATATGAGTGAAAACATATGATATCTGTCATTCTCTGACTGACTTATTTCACTCACCATAATACCTTCCAGTTCCATCCACATCACTGCAAATAGCATGATTTCATTATTTCTCATTGCCAAGTAGTATCCCATTGTATATATAAACTAAATCATCTTTGAGTAAACTATTCATCAGTTGATGGACATTTAGGCTCTTTCCATAATTTGGCTATTGTTGAAAGCAGTGCTATAAGCATTGGGGTACATGTGCCCCTATGAATCAGCACTCCTGTATCCTTTGGATAAATCCCTAGGAGTGCTATTGCTGGGTCATAAGGTGGTTCTATTTTTAATTTTCTGAGGAAATTCCACACTGTTTTCCAGAGCAGCTAAACCAGTTTGCATTCCTACCAAAAGTGCAAGAGGGTTCCCGTTTCTCCACATCCTCAACAGCATCTGTTGTTTCCTGAGTTGTTCACTGTAGCCAGTCTGATCAGTGTGAGGTGGTATCTCAGTGTGGCTTTGATATGTATTTCCCTGATGATGAGGGATGTTGAGCATCTTTTCATGTGTCAGTTGGCCATCTGGATGTCTTTGGAAAAGTGTCTATTCATGTCTTCTGCCCATTTCTTCACTGGATTATCTGTTTTTGGGTGTTGAGTTTGGTAAGTTTTTTATAGATTTTGGATAATAACCCTTTATCTGTCATTTGCAACTATCTTCTCCCATTCCATTGGTTGCATTTTTAGTTTTATGGATTCTTTCCTTTGCAGTGCAGAAGGTTTTTATCTTGATGAGGTCCCAATAGTTCATTTTTGCTTTTAATTCCCTTGCCTTTGGAGATATGTTAAGCAAGAAATTGCTGCAGCTGAGGTAACAGAGGTTGTTGCCTGCTTTCTCCTCTAGGATTTTGATGGTTTCCAGTCTCACATTTAGGCCTTTCAACCATTTTGAGTTTATTTTTGTGTATGGTGTAAGAAAGTGGTCTAGTTTCATTCTTCTGCATGTTGCTGTCCAGTTCTCCCAGCACCATGTGCTAAAGAGACTGTCTTTTTTTCCATTGGATACTCTTTACTGCTTTGTCAAAGATTACTTGGCCATACATTTGTGGGTCCAATTCTGGGTTCCCTATTCTATTCCATTTGTCTGTGTCTGTTTTTGCACCATCTCTTTCTGCTTTTAAGATTCTCTGTTTGTTGCTGCTTTTTGCCATTTTTACTTTTTAAAATCATTGTGTATCTGGTGTAGACCTCCTTGGGTGCATCTTGTTAGGGGCTTTCTGTGCTTCCTGAACCAGGATGCCCTGTTTCCTTTCCCCAGATTAGGAAAGGTTTCAGTGATTATTTCTTCAAATAAATTTTCTGTCCCTTTCTCTTTCTCACCTCCTTCTGGGATACCTCTACTATGAATGTTATTACATTTGATGATATTGCTGAGTCTCTTAATATATTCTCATTCTTTATTATTATTTTTTTCCTGTTCAACTTGGTTACTTTTTATTATCCTGTCTTCCAGATCATTGACCCATTCTTTGGTGTCCTCTAATCTGCTATTGATTCTTTCCAGTGTATTTTTTTAAATTTCAGTTATAGAATTCTTCAGCTCTGATTTGTTATTTTTTATATTTCTCTTTGTTGATGTTCTCATTGTGCACATCCACTTTTCTGTTAACTCTAGTGCATATCTTTATGACTATTACTTTGAATTCTTTATGAGGCATGTTGCTTAAGTTGTTTCATTTAGTTCTTTTACTGTGATTTTGTCTTATCCATTCATTTGGGAGATATTCCACTGTCAACTAATTTTGCCTCTCTGTGTTTGTTTCTATGTATTAGGTAGGTCAGCTACATCTCTAGTCTTGAAATTTGTGGCGTTGTGAAGAAGGGGTATTGTGCTGTCTAGTGCAGTCCCCTCTGGTCACCAGAACCAGGCACTTCTTCAGGAGTATCCTCTGTGTGGGCCGCGTGCATCTTCCTCTTATGACTAAGCTGTATTTGCCTTCAGCCCAGCTGGTTGCAGTGATCTACTTTGCCTGCTGTGGGCGTACTGGGCAGGGTTTGGTCCCTGTTGAGAGGCCTGTCTGAGGTCACTGTGGTCTTGTTGGTGGGTGGAGCTGGCAGTCAGATTAGCTGTTTGCACTTAGCCTCTCTGCCACAGCTGCAGGCATAACAAAGGGCAAGACTTGCTCTCTGGACAGCCAGGTAAGAGGGCCATCTGCTACAACTGCAATACTGGTGCATAGGGTTATCTTCCTCCCTACCCAGGTCAGGAGTCACTTTGGAGTGGCATCAGTCCTGGCCACGGCTGCCTACAGAGTATCAAAGGACAGCGGCTGCTTTGGAGGGATACCTGATGAAGCTAGCAGGTTGGACAGGGTGGGCTCTGCAGGTGAACACAGGGGTAGGGCTCACAGTACTAGCAAGGTAGATAGAGAGTATTAGTTCTAGCTTCCACAAACATCAGGCCATCTAGGCTGGAGGAGAAGAGAAATTATTTTCTTCCTGGCGATATCTCCTAAAGGTCCCTGCCTCTCCAGCACACGTTTTAAGATTAATCAATAAATCTCCTTCATGTCTACCCCAGGTACTTTTCTTTTCTTTTTAATTTTTTAAAATGTTTTATTTCTGAGAGAGAGAGAAAGAGAGAGAGAGAGAGAGCGTGAGCAGGGGAGGGTCAGGGAGAGAGAGAGATACAGAATCCGAAACAGGCTCCAGGCTCTGAGTTGGCTGTCAGCATAGAGCCTGACGTGGGGCTTGAACCCACTAACCATGAGATCATGACCCGAGCCAAAGTTGGACGCTTAACTGACTGAGCCACCCAGGTGCACCCCCCAGGTACTTTTCACACTGCTTTATTTGTGCTGTGTCTGGAGCTGAGTTATTTATTATGCTGGCTTTTTAATGGCAGGAACTCAGTTTCCTTTCACCCTCCAATTCTCCCAGAGTTAAACACACTGACTTTTAAAGTTCCTGGAGTTAAGCCCCAGTGATTTTCAAAGCTCCTGAAGTTAAGCTCTGCTAGTTTTCAAAGCCATATGTTCAAGGAACTCATCTTTTCAATGCAGGTACCCAGTGCCAGGGGGGCCTGGTATGGAACCTGACTCTCTCACTTCTCTATGTCTGTGATGTCCTTCCCATTTGTAGTTAGTCTCACTGGGTAAGTTTGGTTCCCAATTACTTCTCTACCTTTCCTACCCTTTTCAACATGGCTTTCTCTCTAAGATTAAGTGGAAAGTCTGTTTTGCCAGAGTTCAAGTCTTTTTCACAGGTAACCGTTGCATAGATGTAGCTGTTATCTCTGTGTGCCCATGGGACGAGCTGAACTCAGTATCCTCCCCTGCCATCTTCCTGCCTCCCCCCAACAATGTGTGTTTTATTTTTTTTAATTTTTTATAGTTTATTTATTTTTGAGACAGAAAGAGAGACAGAGCATGAGTGGAGGAGGGGCAGAGAGAGAGAGGGAGACACAGAATCCAAAATAGGCTCCAGGCTCTGAGCTGTCAGCACAGAGTCTGATGCGGGCTCAAACCCATGAACCATGAGATCATGACCTGAGCCGAAGCCGGACACTTAACCGACTGAGCCACCCAGGCGCCCCAACAATGTGTGTTTTAATTAGCCCTACAGATAAATCTGACCCTTGCTAGGGGTTGAAAACCACTTCTCTAGAGATTTCTCAGATAATATTTTTTAATGTTTATTCATTTATTTTGAGAGCGACAGAGCATGCGTGGGGTAGGAATGTGTGTGTGAGAGAGAGAGAGAGAGAATCCCAAGCAGGCTTCACATTGCCAGTGCAGAGTCAGACACAAGGCTCAAACTCACAAAATTGTGAGTTCACGACCTGAGGTGAAACCAAGAGTTGAACACTTAACCTAGTGAGCCACTCAGGTGCTCCCAGATAATATTTTTAAATGTTTATTTGCTTATTTTGAGGGAGAGAGAGTGTGTGCAAGCATGGGGAGGGACAGAGAGAGAGGGAGAGAGAGAATCCCAAGAAGATTCCCCACTATCAGTGCAGAGCCCAACACAGGGCTCTCATGGTTTGCGAGAACTGTGACATCATGACCTGAGCTGAAATCAAGAGTCAGACGCCTAACCAACACAGCCACCCAGACATGAACCATGAGATCATGACCTGAGCCAAAGTCGGACACTTAACCGACTGAGCCACCCAGGCGCCCCAACAATGTGTGTTTTAATTAGATAATATCTAATGTGTGTTTAATCAGATAATATCTAAACTTATATTTCTTACAAACATCTAGTCAATCAATAATTATAGTCTTAGCATACACATCAATCAGCTAATTTCCCATGTGGGTATAATATGGGATTTTAGTTTGAGATGCTACTAAATCTTTTTTGCAAAAATAATCATGAATGAATGCATGAATAAAATATTGTTATAGTTTTTTTTTAAGTTTGTTTATTTATTATGAGACAGAGAGAGAGAGAAAGAGAGCATGCAAGCAAAGGGAGTCTCAGAGAAAGAAGGAGGGAATTCCAAGCAGGCTCCGCCCTATCAGCTACAGACCCCAAAGCATGGCTCAAACCCACAAACCCCAAGATCATGATATGAGCCAAAATCAAGAGTCAGATTCTTAACCAACTGAGCCACCCAGGTGCCCATGAGTAAAATTTTTTTTATTCATTTTTAAATTGAAGTTTAAATTATATATAATAAAAAAGGAACAGATATCAGTTGCACAGTTTTAGTTTTAACAGTTGTCATACAGCCACCATGTGACCTATAGACATTTTCAACTTACCTCCCCAAGAAATTTCCCTTGTGTCCTTTCCTATCCCCACCTTCTCCTCCTGCACTTACCAAATCATTGATTTCTTTTATATCACTGTAGATTAGATCCTTTTTCTGGAGTTTCTTATGAATGAAACAATGCAGTATATGACCTTTTGTGTCAAGTTTCTTTCCCTCAGCATAATACCCCTGAGATTCATTCACATTATTATGTGTATCAGGAGATTGTTCCTTTTTACTGTTGAGTAGTATTCTATTGTGTGAATACACCACAATTTGTTTATCCATTAATTTGTCAATGAATGTTTGGGTTGTTTCCAGTTTGGGGCTATAAAGTCTGAAATAATTTTAGTTTTTGAAACCCTTCTATTTTAATGAAGTTGACTGCATTCAGAATTCTTAATCAAAAGTATTTCCCCTTATTATTGCAAGGTATTATTCTATTGTTGTCTTCCATCAAAGTTGTTGAGAGGTCTGGTATCAATCTGATTATTGTTTATTTATAGGTAATCTATATGATTCTTTTATTTTCTCTGGAAGATTTTAGAATTTCATTTTTATTTTGTTCCTCTAAATTTCTACCAGTGTGTTCTGTGTTACATACATTCTGGTAACTTCCTTGGCTCTATCATCCAGTTTACTAATTCTCTCTCCAGCTGTGTTTAATCAGCTCTTTAATCCACCTATTATCTTTCAAATTTTAATGACTATATTTTTTAATTTCTATAACTACTCTCTGGTTATTTTTCAATATATTTTTAAATGTCATTTTATCCATTTTCATGTTTTTAAGTGCTTTTAAGTTTTTTTCTCATTATAAACATACTTACTTTATAGCTTGTAACTGACCATTTGTATTATCTGAGTTGTTAGAAGTTTAATTTGACTGCATATTTCTGCTGATGTGTGCTTTCTTGGTGGGTATTCATACGTGTTTTACAATTTTGGATGAGCTCACATTTGGCTGTCTTTATAACAGGGAATTCTGGTTGGCTTGATTTGAAGATGTGTCCTTCCAGACAGTTTTTACATTAAATTCTTTCTGGCAGCCTGTAAGCTTTGCAAGGTCCAGGACTCCATTCATTTAATACATTGGCTAGCAGGAAGCATAAGCTCAAACCCCAAACCAGAGGCAAAGTAGGGTAGAATTTCTTTTTAACTCACATAGATCTCAGGCCAAATAGACAAACTTTCTTATTGTCTCTGGGAAGATTTTTGGCTATTTCACATTCTCAATGACAGGGTAGTCTGTTCAGTGTTTTGGTTTCATCCAAACATCTTAGTTTCAACTTCCCACCTGACACAGGGTAAATGCCTCCACCCACCCATTGAAATTCAAATCTCTGGCTTATTGCAATTAGCAACCTCATTTTTGTTCCTAACTCTCTCCCATATCAGATCAGCTTTTTTATTATTTTCTTGCAAAGGAGGCCTATAGGAGGCTCAGTTGGGGGTAGGAGTGGCCATTTAGAGGTCCTTGAATCTGAACCTAAAGGGGAATACCTACCGTTCCAGCCCAGAAGGCTAAGTGCTCAGCTTATAGCAGTTTCTGGCCAAACATCAAATAATGAAGCCTGATGCTACTTACCTGTCTGCTTCTTCTGCTTTCACTCATTTTCTATTTGTCCTTTACTCCTCCTTTTATCCTATATTGGTTTTTTGATAGCAGCTGAGCCATTCTTAACCAACTGAGCCACCCAGGTACCCCTTTCAGCTGATCCATTCTTTTACTGTGTGTCTTCCTGACTCTAGTGTATTTACTAAAAAAATAAATGTGCTGTTTTACATCCCCCAAACCACACACAAATGGAATCATTTGCTTAGATTTCATAGCATATAAATACATATATTAGAGATCCAAAGTGCCAAAATCAAAACTGGCCTCACTTTTGAGGATTCATGGTTATCCATCTCAGCTCACAACTCTATTTTTCAAAGTATAGCAGCCCCTGTTCAGGCCTCATCTCTCAGAACTATGCATCACAGCAGTAAACCAACCCATTTTCTCACCCCCTGGGACAGCCAATTTGGGAAATAGCCCAAACCAAGAGTTCTTGTCCAAACTTCAGCTATGTCCCCTATTTTGGTCAAGGTGATCTTCAGCTTGCTCCTGGTTCTTGAAACAGAGTCCCACTGCCCCTCTGCCTCCCATCTGGCTTCCCTCTTTGTCTGGCTTGCGTTTAGCAGATTGGGCACTGCCCAGTGTGGGGTGGGCACTAGATATTTGTTTTTCCTTAAACGTCAGACAAAGTGTTTAGCGTGGGGACAAGGGCCCTGTGGGATCCCAGCAAGCCAAATATGAGCTGCTTTTGGCCCCTGCATATGGTACAGGTCATTGGGACACCCATGTGGCCACAATGGACTTTGAGCATGGATTGTTCATAGTCCTGCTGAACTTTGCAAAGGAAAGGAAAGTTTTTTTAGGTTGTGCTTATGATCTTTGAACCAGTTATCTCAAAGCCATAAACCTAGTCACTAGGCTATAAAAGTAGCTTATTTCAACATGTTCTCCCTGAAGCCTGCTCCTTGACTTTCAACATTCATCCACATTGAACCAGAGGCTATCACCATGACAAGGGACCAGAATGGCACCTGGGAGATGGAGAGTAATGAGAACTTTGAAGGCTACATGAAAGCCCTAGGTAAGGGAGACGGAAAGGATGGAAGAGGGAGGGGATCTTTGGGAGAACTATAATCCAGCCCTCCAGACAGTGCCATTATGGAGTTCAACAGATCTGTATGTAAGCCTTGCTCCTTATTTGCTAGCTATGTAATAATAGGTACATCATAGAAATTCTGAAACTCAGATTCCTCATCTGTAAATTGGGAATAATAGTAAATGAGATTATGTCTGGAATGTCCTTAGCATAATACATGGCACACAGAAAAGGTACATGAATGTGGGATTCACATATGCACATACATGCACACACGGAGTAAAACCAAACTTGACAAGATAATGCAGTAGCTCCCCCACTTTGGATCACCATCTCTTAGGTAGCCAGTTAGACCTGACATTATCCATGAATGACCCTTGCATTGCTCTTGTGCCAGGCTTATAGTGGGGAAGCACACAAGGAGTGGCTAAATTTGTTATTCTAGAGAATGTGAGACCCATAGAAGGCTAGCAGTAGCTTTTGGCATGCAAATCAAACAACTTGCTGATTGCCTGGCTTTGGAACTGGACTTCAGGCCAAGAGCTTGATCATTGTGAGTCCTGAGTTGACTCTCTTGTGGAATCTCTCATGGGCTGACAGAAATAATTTGAAATGTGAAGGAGGAACTCACTGTGTGGAGCAGCTGCCATGGGCCAGGCCCTGGGCAGGAAGCTTTGGCTGCCTGTGCTTCTTTCAGGCAACAGCCTGCAACAGCTTCCTCATCACCTTTTCCAGCTTTAGAACTCTCCACATAAGGAGCTCCTGGTTGGAATTTCCCCACTGCTGGGGCTGCACGTGGGGTCAGATGTCCAATAATTTGGGTATGATGATGGGAAGTCTCACCAAGAATGGGAATTGTGGAATTTTCTGTGCAATTAACTTCTAGTTTAATAAACATTTCTTTTTTTTTTAATTTTGTTATATATTTTTTTAACATTTATTTATTTTTGAGAGGGAGAGAGAGAGCAGAGCAAGGGACAAAGAGAGGGGGAGACACAGAATCTGAAGCAGCTCCAGGCTCTGAGCTGTCAGCATAGACCCCAATGTGGGGCTCGAACCCACAAGCCATGAGATCATGACCTGAGCTGAAGTTGGACGCTTAACTGACTGAGCCACCCAGGTGCCCACCCCATTGATGAACATTTCTACTCTGTCGGTGAAGACGGAGAGCTGACATATTGTGTGATGTATAGAGATTGGAGTTTTCTCCATGTATTTTAGACATGTTTCAAATACAGAATAGCTGTCTTTTCCCTCCTGGCTCTCAGAATTTTACATCAAATACATGGGAGGTTGGGGGAGAGGAAGCACAAATCCACCTTCCAGAGCCCCAAACTCGTTGCACTAAGGTTAGTGCCCTGAATGAACAATAGAAATGGAAGACTTAGGGGCACTTCGGTGGCTCAGTTGTTTAAGCATCCAACTCTTGGTTTTGGTTCAGATCATGATCTCATTTTTCATGAGTTTGAGCTCACATCAGGCTCTGCTGACAGTGCAGACCTTGTTTGGGATTTTCTCTCTCCCTTTCTCTTTCTGCCCCTCGCCAGCTCACTCACTCTTTCAAAATAAATTAATAAACCTAAAAATTAGAAGAAATAAAAAATGGAAGACTAATTCTACATATGGACAGATGATCTGGAGCTTAACTCGGAGGTATAATTCTGAACAAGATCATGCAGGTGAGGAAACCAAAACAGAGGGGCCAGCCCACATAAGGCTTGTTCTCTAACCCTGACCAATTTTTTAACCTTGCAGAACCAGCTTCCTCATCTGCCAAATAGGAATAATAGTACTAGCCATTGGCTGTTTGGCAGTTTCAAGCTCTCAGCCTGTACTGAACAAGCCAGACTCAGGGAATATAATCAGAAAGCAATTTTGTGTCCTTTGCTGCATTTCTTAAATAATAAGAGTCCTGTGTGACTTCAGGTATAAAACTAGGCCTCAGTTCAGTTTTCAGTTGTGCAGACTGGTCCCTGATGCCCCCTCGCCAGGCTTCAGGTAAGAGGCAAGCCCTCCTATTACCATCCCCTGGAAGCAGCTGAGTGGGACTGCCTCCACAATTTAATCTGCTAAAAGCAACCCAGCAGATCTGTACAATTTCCTCCACACCCACCCTGCAGAACAGGGGTTGCTTTCCCAACATTTACAAGTCAGGAAGCTTGCCTTCTTTGCCCTTTAGAGCATTCAACCCTTGGCATTTGGGAAGAGCATCTGTAGAGATCTCTGCAAATCCCCAAATATGGAAATATCACTAAGTATAACTCCATTTCCTGCTAAAGAACCGTCACTTTCTTAGACTTTAATCCCTCACACCAAGGAGGTGGCTTTCTCTGGGGGACTGGTGGCTGGCTCAGAAGGGAAAGAGACTCCTGTTGAGACGTGGGTCTGGGTGACAACCTGGTTTTGTCACTAGCCAGTGACTCACTCTACACATCAGCCTTCCCACATGACTCAGCTGCCAGCTTCAGGAGTGTCACATGTCACAGTAACCTTTAGTTTTAGCCCAAATTATCACAGTTACTAAATGTTCAGAGAGTGAGTGCCAAGGGTCAGTGGTACCTCCTCTCCTGCCTTCTTAGACACCTGGTGTGTCTTGAGGCCCTAGACTTTCTTGATAGCAAGGAAAGTAGCTAGTAAACCCTTTCACCCTGAGGAGTCTGTAGTTTTCTGAGGTTCTCCTGCTGCATGGATCAGAGTATCAGGGAATGGGGGGAGTGGTTTTTAATTTAAAGGGGAGCCTGAGGAGGGCATGTCTAAAACTGAAGTTCCAGCATTGTGCAAATGCTGGTGGGGAGTCTGTTCACTACCAAGGAGTGAGGTCAGTACTGTACAGACATGGGGAATCATTTGGCTTTTCTACCACAGTTCAGACATGCCCCATGGAAGCCAGAGACTATGCCATCTAAGGCGCCACCAAACAGAGTCTCTGCTTTCAAGGAACTCAAACTGTATAGTCAGTCGAGTTATAGCTGTGCACAAATGGTGTTCCTGTTTTCTGCTGCAGTGTGACTAATCACCCCCAAAATATAGTGGCTTAAAACTACAGTCATTTTATTAATGTCTCTTGTGGTTCTGGGGGCTGACCAGGTTCACCTGCTAGGCCCCTGCTAGGCTCTTGCTAGGGGGCTCTCATTCAGTTGCAGGTGGACAATAACTGAAGCTGGAACTATTTCAAAGGCTTCCCCACTTCTGTGTCTGGCAGTAGGTACTGGCAGGCAGCTGAGGCCTCAGCTGGGCTGTCAATATCTACATGTGGTGTCCCCATGTGGCCTGGGTCTCCTTACAGCATGCTTGGTGTATCCAAAGAGAGAGGAAGTGAAAGCTGAATGGCCTCTTATGATCCAGGCTCAAAAATCATAAAGCATTACTTCCATTGTATTCTACTGGTTGAAATAGTCATGAGCCTACCTATCTTCAAGGTAAGAGTATATAGACCCATCTCTCAGTGGGAGGAATGTCAAAGCCATATGGTAAGAATAGCATGAAGGTTGAGAGGTATTGTTGCAGCCATTTAAAAAAAATGCAATCTATCCCCCATGGGACAGTGAGTGATTCCATTCCTTGGGCCCATAGCAAGATATGTGTGTGGGTGGTGAGTAGAGCTACTATACACATGTCATTGAAGGCTTCCTAAATCCTGGGTGGGGTTTTGAAGGAAGGAGAGAATTGCTTCACACCGAAATGTAGTCAGTCATTGCTCTGCGGGCATGTGTAAAGGCCAAGCCAGTAAGAATGTGGTGTGGGCAGAGAAAAAGTTGTATTGTGAGAGGGTGAAGTGCAAGGAGGTGATGAAAAAAAGTCAGAAAGGTGACAGGTCAGATCTCAAATGGAGTGTGCTGCCACATGTGGACTTCATTCTACAAGAAGAGGAATTGTCTACAGAGGAGAGAGAAACCACCCATGCTCACTGTGACAGCCAGAGGTGAATAGATCTGCAGAACTGTCAAAGAACTGAAGAGGTTATTGCAATGGCCCTGGGAAGATGGTAAGAGCAGTGCCAAGAAGGTAGACAAGGGGATGTCCAAGGTGGGAAATAGACTAAATTTGGTGACTGGGTGGTGACAGGGCAGGAGGGAGCCTGGAAAATGAAACACCTTCATGTACTCAGTGAACCATCATGTAAATCAGTGAAGATGTGGACATGTAATGGAAGGCTTGTATCCTAAAACTGCTCAGTTAATGTTCAATTTAGACATCTAGGAAATATTTAGTCCACCAATTGTAAATGTTGGGAAAATCAGTTCTCCTCTTTATTTGGAAAGGAAGGAGGGGTCCATCTCCTATGAAGACCATCTTTTAATTTAAATTAATATGCACATATTTAAAAGAGCAGAGGCCACTGCAAAAAGCCCTAGTGGGTCTCTGGAAAATTCAACCAGAAAGGAGGTAAGCCTAGAGACTGAAGTCAGGCAGCTCCTACCTGAGTGGTCTCCGCCAGGAAAGGTTTCCTGAATACCCACAATGTTCAAAATCCTGTCCTAACTGTTTAAGAGCCACAGTCTACCATTAGAGGTGAGCACATGCCATGATAAGCATCATTCTAGAACCTATATATATTATTTCATGTAATTTATTCAGATTCAACAAATGCATTGAGCACCCATGACATGCCAAGAAATGCACTACGTACCAGTAACATGGTGGTAAATAAGGTGACAAATCCCTCTCACTCAAGGAGTGTACGCACTGGTGGCAGTGAGATAAAATCAATAAGATAGTGGTATGTGCTTTAAAGAAAACTAAAAATGACTTATTGGGTGAAGAGTGATGGGTGCTCAGGGAAAGCTGTCTGAGTTGCTGACAGGTGAGCCAAGGTTTGAATGTTGAGAAGCAGTGTCCCAGGTATAGGAGACAGCAAGTGCAGAGGTTCTGGGTGTGTTCAAGAAACACAAAGGTTGATGTGTTGGGAAGTGGCAAACAAGGGAAAGTTTGGCCCTTGTGATGGAGGAAAATCTATTTTATTTGTATTCTTTAAGATCACGGTGGCTACAGTGTAGAGAATGAATCACTGGAAGGCAAGACTAGACACACGAAGGTCCATCCTAGGAGGCCACTGTGTTGTTCAAGCAAGAAGTAATGGTGGCTTGGGCTAGGAGTCCTCAGGGGTCTGAAGAAGAGAGAACAGGTTCAACATACATTTTGGAGATAAAGCCAACAGGGCTTTTAGAGGAATATGAAACCAGAGAGTATGAGGTAAATGAAGATAACCCCAGGCTTAGGGATGAACATTGGGAAGATGCTGATCCCATAGGCTGAAGTAGAGAATACATGGGGAGGAATGAGTTTGGAGAGGGGTGCTGGGCAGGGCAGAATATTCTAAGAGTTCTGTTTCACATATTTTAATTTCACATGCCTGTAACACATCCAGCTGGAGTATTAAAATTGGCACGTTGGCACAAGATCTAGAGCTCAGGGTATAGTCAGGGATCAAGATGAAAGGAATGTTTTCCATTTCATGGAGTGAGGAATCTGAAGCCCAGAGAAGTGAAAGGACCTTCCCAGGTTAGGAAATGATGTTGCTCAGACAGGGTCCCAGTCTACCTGCCTTCATCACTCAAGCTCTTTCCATGGCACTGTTCTAGTTACAGGTACTAAGCATGGGGGTAGGGGAGGAGGAACTGACTGGCAGACAGTCAGAACCCTCGGAAACATTCCAAGAGTCACTCAGAGTCCCTGGGTAGGAATCAATTAGCAAATGAGGGAGAGGGAAAGAGAAAAAGAAAAAAAAATGTCTGATGACCCAAAGAGTTAGTTTCACAAAATTTGGATTTCTGCTGGTGGTCACTAGTCAAAGAAGTTATACACCTTGCCAAAGCCTTTACTTAAACCAAAGTCTGCTTGGACTTTTAGACAGAGAAAGTGCTGGGGGGTAGAAAAGCCCCAATGAAGATAAGTTCAGCCCCTTCCTAGCATCTTCCCCTAGGAGAGCGAGACCCCCTTCTCTCCTACGTTGTAATGGCAGCCCCTCCACCCTGCCGCCATCCCAGTGGGGAGTACTAGATTACGAGTGGGGAGATAAACTCATGCAAGGGGAGGAGGAAGCATCCCAAGTTCTCCAGCCTGCCTCTGCTGGCTAGGAAAGGTTTTAAACGTATTTGGAGATGCCCATGAGAGAAAGGAGGAGGCAGGCAGGGGGCCAGCGCAGTTTCTCTCTAAATGTGTTATCTGGAGGACGAAATGGTATGAAGATGCAGAGAAGAATCCTCTTGCACTCTGCTCCTCACAGTTGCCCAAGAGGGCTGATGATCTGGGGATAAAGTCCAGGTTTGAAGCCCATCAAAGCTGCACTTGAAATGGGTCTCAGATTTCTTATGATGAATATGTGTGCATCTCTCTCTTTAATTTACAAAGAGTGCCTGCCCTTTTAGCCTGCAACTTTAGCTTTTTGCACAAGCATATTACAAAGCATTTTAATGGTGAGTAGTATATTCATATTTCAACTTTATGGCTTGCATTGTTCAAAATGCAGTTATGGAAAGTATGCTTTAATAAAGTCACTACAGTGTTGTTTTCTTCTGCAGAGGCTACAAGCCACATATATTATTCAGAAATAGCTTGCCTTTGGACCTTTTCCTCTGAGATAGAAATTCATTTCACCTGGCTATAAATCAGGCTCAAAGATACCTTTAATCCAGAAAAGCAGATAAAACATACTTGATAACCCTGATGTTAAAATACCATATCAGGAAAATAATTTTCTCTGCAAAGTACAAAGAGGAAGTGTTTTTATAATCTGTGTGTGTGTGTGTGTATTCTATAGCTGCAGTTAAACCTTTCCTTTTGATTAGAAATATCACGATTCCACCAACAGAACCCTTGGCTCCCTTCCCTGGGGTGGAGCGGAGGTGACATGATTAACTAGCCTGTGCAAATGCTAAAGGGTGGCCAAGAGGCTGAGCCATTTTTCAATCTAGAGAAGCAGCAATGCTTGATTCCATTTGCATAGAGCCCCTGATAAGATTCCTCCAGCACTGGTCAGAAAGATTGACGGGGGATGGTGTTTCCAGAACAAACCAGTTCTATCAGCCATAGGCATTTTTAGCTGTGGTCTGCCTTTCTGGGCAACTAGGGACAAGCAGTAATTTTTGTTAGAGGAGCCTTAGTTGTGAATGATAAACAGAATGTATTTGTAGGCAAGCTGTCAGGAGCTCTGTCCCAGCTGGGGCATTCTGAACCCACCAGGTAAATTCCGTGTGCCTTGATTTCCACATCCTCTCTGAGGAACACTGCTGTTCTAAATTTCTCTGTAATTCCCAATTCTTCCTTAGTCCTTTTGCCTGGAGCCTTCCCCTTTGTTTCACCTGGTTAACACCTGGTCTGTGGGTTTCTTTCTCATCTCCTAACTATGGTTTCAGGACCAGGGTTTAGAACAGCATAGACCTCAAGAGCAAGAGCTAAAGTTATTTCTATCCACTGGCCAAACTATGCAGTGATGAAACTGGTCTACGTAGACAAACCTTTGGATAGGCTGGCTAGAATCCCCATGTGACAAGCCAGGCCTATGTTAGTGAGAGAGTAGATGCGCCACCATTCTGGCTGCTCCTTCGGAGTCCAGAGCCCTTGGACTATGGAGCGGAGATGCATAAATATGAACCAAATATTTCACTCTGGACTGAATGCTGATCTGGCCACTGTTTCACCTAAACAGAAAAGGTTGAGGGGTAGAAGCCAATGGGCGAATACCCACAAGCTCACTGCTACTTTGTAAAGCATTTTATCATCATTTTAATGGAATCCTTACATAAATAACCCTATGAGATGAGCATTCTTTTCCCATTTTACTGTGAGATAACTTAGGCTCAGAAAGGCAAAGTGACTTCATTGAGGTCACATAGCTGGGAAATCTGGGACTGGATTTAAACCTGGATTTGACCCTCACTGTTTTATACCAGTAGTTCTGAACTGTAGCATGCACAGAATCACTTGGAAGACTTGTAAAAACAAACATGGCCCAACACCCACGTCTACTGCAAGCCCTAGAATTTACATTTGTAAGACATTCCCAGGTGCTGTGAAGCTGCTGGCCCAGGGACCTCACTGTGAGAACCACTGTCCCAAACTAGGGTGCCCATTAACCAATCCAGAAGTATTTCTTGCACACCTACTTTGTGCCCTATCTTGGGGACAGAGAGCAAGAAGATAGCATTGTCCTTATCCTCATAGAGGTAAGACTTTGGAGGAAGGAACAATCACCCCCACAAAAAGCTCAGAGGAAACGATCAGGTAGTGCGCCTGGGGGTAAAGCTGTGTGGCCTGAGGAGCAGGTGAGGAAGGAGGCAGGAAAGAGCAGAACAGCGCTTAGAGAAGGCAAGGCTGGGTCTGGGTCTTATGACATTTGGAGAGCTAGGAGAAAAGGGGCAGAGATTTAGGGGGCGAACACACAGGGCGTATCTAGAAAAATGCTAAGGACTCCAAGCACACCAGCCTCTGAGATCAAGGGACTTCATAATGATGATTACAATGATAGCAGCTGCTACCATTTATGGGGCCATTACCACAAGCCACCAGCCACTGGGCAGAACTCTTCACAAACACCATCAAAATTAATCCTCAAAGCAACCTGATGCAGTTAATAACTCCACTTATGGCCACTGCTCTCTGCTGCTTCCAGATCTGGACCCAAGGGTCCAGCAATGGGACTGAAGCTGGATACACAAATGTCACCTGACTCACTAGACCGCTTCTGGGATAGAAGGAGAGAATCAGGAGTTGGAGTGTGACATATTAGCCCTCTGCCTGCCACAAACGTGTGTTTATACTGACTAGATATGGAATACTCTTCAGTCGCTTTTAGCAATTTTAAGGAAGGATTAATTTGTAAGACAGGAATAGTTGAACACTTGGTCCTGTTTAGTCTTTTCTCAGCAGGCCAGCAGTTGCCTTGAAAGGTGAAAATTAAACAGGAGATAGTTCCATAATTGCAGGGCCCAGGTGACTGAGATAAATGCCTCAGAAGGGGGTTTGTTAGTGTTTTCTGTATTATGTTGTGTGGAGCACCAGACCAGCTGGGTGGGATGTCCCACCACAGCACAGGGCTATGGCCATATAAGACCGGGAAAGTCTATATCCTATATCCCCACTGTTGGAGTTGCCAAGTCTATTTCCTAGAATGAAGACTCTGTGAAGTTCTTCAGTGTAGAAACCAGCTTCTCTTAAGTTTTACTTCCTCATTTCTCAAACTTAGTAGCTCACAGACCACATGTTTTTGATGACCCAGTGACCTAGGAAGCAAACACAGTGGGATGCCCCAGGCCCTGCGAATGCTGGCCAAGATGCTTAGAAGTGTTCACAGCACAAAGAGCAGAGGAGAGAGCCTTCGTCTCATTCCACATCCTGCTGCCTCATTCCAGGCTGTGTGGTTTGGACGTCCCCAGGCACAATTCCATAAGCCATGGAGCTGAAGCTGAGTGAGGTATCAGAGAATGGCCAGAGGTTGGAGTGTGATTGACCCACCTCAAATTTCTGATAGGACCCTGAGCGCAGAAAACAATTATGATGTGGTGAAGACAGTACACTAGAGCCCTGGAAAACATAAACTGCCCCAAACAGGGAAGTCTCATCAGCTGGACCCAGAAGTCCTTGCACCTCCAGGGGAATTATAAAGAAGGGTCAGCCAGAAGTTACTGGTATTTGGGCAGCCACAGAAAGTGCACAAACTAGGATGGTCTCACCTGACAAGATGGGCCAGCCCAGAGCTGTAGGCTCATAGAGCACTGCACTGATCCTGGAGACAGGCCATTCTGAGTTCAAATTCCACCTCTATTGCTTCCTCACTACATAACCCAGGGAAAGTGACACAGCTTCTCTGAGCCCGTTTCCTCATTGGTAAAAGGGAGATAATACAGTACTTATCTCATGGGTTTGTTGGGGGAGGTTTCCCAGGGGAGTTTCCACCCTGGGGCACTATTCCTGGTTAGTTTCAAGGCAAGTCTTAATTATGGCCCCAAATATTACCCAGGGTCCACATAGTATAGCCCCCAAATCATCTTACCTAAAATTTGGCTCCTATGTATCCCATAAGATTAATTCTCCCTCTGACTTTTTGGATCTCACCTGGATTCCCAAACTCAAGGCCATTGTTTTCTCCTCCCAACCTGATACCTCCACACATATCCATCCAATTATCAAACCCTGTGATTGCTTCTACAGCTGTATATACTTAGACAAGTCACTTAACCTCTCTCGGCCTCCATGTCATCACCTATGATTTGAGGAGTAGGTGCTTAAGCCATGGCTTTCAAATTTCTTAAACCATGGAAGTCTCTCCAAATAGTCTTATGAGGAAATCCAAGACCTAAAAGTATCCAGAGATTCTGCATCTAAAGTAAGACCCAGAAATACATAGTTTTTACATCTTCCCACATGATCCTGATGTGCAGCTGGCTTTGAGACCCATTGGTGAATGCTTAGACATGACAGGTTCTCAACAATATTCGTGAACAATATTTGAGCAAGGCAGTAGCATTCATGCACCAGCTCATGTCAGTTTGAACCTATTTTTCTTTTCAACTTAGGATACAGGTATTAATCCTTTTACCTTCTGGGCTGCCTAATGCTAGTTGAAATTCTTCCCCTTATGATAAAGGCAGACTATACAATTTCAGATCCAAAAGCCCAGTCAGGGCCCCTCCCCATGCAGATGTGATACTGTTGTGGGTTCCCAGCTGTGGTCAAAGTGTTTGCCCACAGTGAAGTCCAACCAGCCAGCTTCAATCTCTTCATGGTCCTTTAGGAGAAGAAGAGTGATAGTAACTAAAGAGATCCAGAAGGAAATGGGTCGGAAAGGAAATGAGAAGAGAGGATGAAGGTTATGCTGCTTGGCTACTATAGAAGCACAGCAGAAAGTGTGAAGTATGGCCGGCAGAGATGTTAATTCTATTGACCTGAGCTTCCTGAACTGTTGGTAACTGCTGGTCTTTCTCATGGGCTCAATAGTATTTATCCCTCACCAGACAGCACACAGTGTCAAGTTTAATCACCTACCTACCATAGAGATGGGACTGGGATTCTCAGAGAAAGAACACTCAGTGAATCTGCATTGTTTTCACTCTTGAGGTCATTATCAATGTCAACACTTCTGAAAATTTCCAGGTAGAATTTCTGAAAAAAAAAAACAAACAAAAAAAAACAAACCCTAAAAATTTAGATTAGCATCCAAAAATATCTGGAGAATTTCCAGACATAAAGAGGGTCAACATGATTTGGCTAGATATTAAGAGCTTAATCTTGTTTGAAGCAAGTTCTAGAATTATCCTCTCTTTCTAAATATATTCCACAGGACAGTGACATTTTGGCTCGGGTGATATTTTATACAAAACCAGAGGTCAGCAAGAAGATTGATTCTACACCTAGCTTCATACTGTGAAATCCAGAGTTTAGTAAATGAAACACCCCACTGAAGGGCATACTCCCTTTTACTTACTAATTATAACTAAGAAATGAGTATGTTTTCCTTTAAAATACTTTCTAATAATTTCACTCCTGTTTTAAAATAAAGATACAGTTAAAGATAACTGGAAGGCTCTCTGGTGAAACTTAATTTTCAAATATCCATTGCCATTGTTTTGAATCAAAAATGTGTGTGGAAACAGAGACTGCCTATGTACCAACTGTCCATCTGTCATAGCAATACTACTCAAAGTGTGGTCAATGACCGATAATAGTGAACATCACCTTGGAGTTTATCAGAAATGCAAACCCACAGCTTGCCCTGAGACCTAACAGAGTCAGAATGTATGGGGCCAGAATTCAGTCATCTCTTTGAAGGAGTTTTCAGTTTTCATGGAAATTCTAATGCTTACTGAACTTTAAAAAGAGCTGCCTTATTGTTCCTAAACATTTTGCAACACATTCGTGTATCAAATCATCACATTGTACAACTTAGTTACACAATGTTGTTTGTTAATTGTATCTTAGTAAAGCTGGGGATTGAAATAACTGCTATAGAACTTGATGGGGAAAAACATCAAGGCAGAGAAAACATATAAATGGAGTAAATGTGGCAAAATCTTGGTAATTATTGAATCTGGAGGATGGTTGTGTGTAGTTCCTTGTACTCTCCTCTCTGCTTTGTTTTAAACTTTTTGCGGTAGTAAAAATATAAACAATTATTCATCTATTCCTCAAAAATAACCAAAGAAATCTCTGAACAAATATTTATTAAGTGTTTGGAATATACTTAAAGTTTTCCTGGGGGCTCATGGCTGGGGCAGAACAGCCTAGCTAAGTACATCCTCAGTCTGCTTTAAAAATGGAAGTTTGTATGTATCCTTACCTGCCATGGCCATTAACAAATGGTCCGTTTTTAACCATGATCTAGACTGGTTGTTTTTAAGTGGTCCTTTTCTTTTAAACCATGAAGTCTTTTGTTCAGCCAGCTCTTAGGAGGAAACCCAATATATCAGATAGAATGGAGCTTCTATGGTGGAGTGATGTGTATGTGTGGGCACGTGTGCGTGCACATGCGTGCATGTACATACATGTGTGTGTGTGTGTGTATACAAATGCACGTACACACTGGGAGTTGCAGCTCAGAAGTGAGCCCCACCTGCTACCTCCCCCTCCTATTAGGGCTCCTGAAGAGGCACTGACAGACCCTAAGTTTCCAGACAATTGACTGAGTTGCCCAAATTGGCCATGTGTCAGACAACTCTTCTTTTCCATTTGAGCAAAGAAATGTGGCCTGCTCATGATCTGTGCCTCTGGTCCTAAATGTTTGGCCTTGTTAAAGAAATGAATGAGTCCGGCTGAGCACATCATAACCTCCACAACTCCCTTTGCCAACAGATATTGATTTTGCCACCCGCAAGATCGCAGTACGTCTGACTCAGACAAAAATCATTGATCAAAACGGCGATAACTTCAAGACAAAAACCAACAGCACATTCCGCAACTATGACCTGGATTTCACTGTTGGAGTAGAGTTTGAGGAACACACAAAGGGCCTGGACAATCGGACTGTTAAGGTGAGGACCTGGCCTGGCAGTTTCTACTCATACATTCTGTGTGCAGGAGCTGGCTGTCTTCACATTGAAAATAGACAGAAACAACCTGGGAGGGATCAGGAGAGGGGACCAGAGTGGACTTAATGATGCTGGCAGTAAGCAATTATTGGAAGTTCAGCAGGAAGAGGCAAGCTGCCTTCTACACTAAGTTTATAAGGAAAGGAGAGATGAAAGACTGCCGACTCATCTAGGATCCGGGTTAGCAGGCCAGCTCCTATGCCGACATGGGCCTGGCCAGCAAGGTGGAATATCATAGGGAGTGACAGTGATTTCACAAACTGGGCAGCACAGCTTCATCCCAGGGGCAGCCCTACTCAGCACCAGCCAAGCATTGCCATGGAGCCCTGGGGTCTTGTGTTGCTAGATTTTGTTTTTCTTTTTAAGAGACACTGAGAATTCACATTTTTATATGAAATACCTCAATTTTGGAGGATCTCAACTGATTTTTTTTTTTAAATAAAGTACGAATCAAAAAAGGTCAGTAGACTAAACAAAGTCAGGGTCCACCCAGTCCTAGTTTTTGGAGAAATCTCTGGCACATTGATGGTGTCTGTCTTAACATCACCTTAGCTCACAGGACATCACTGAGGAAAGCCCTCGTGCATCAGAAGAAGGCCAGACTTCCAGCCGCTGGAACTGCTTGGATATAGGCAGGACCTTGAAAGTGAGCAGACAACTCTGAGTGCACAAGTCGGGAGCTATCTCAAAGCCTAAGAATGGAACTCTGCAGAGGAGATAGGTTCTTGCCCAGAGGAGCTTTTATAAATAGAGCAGAGAAGGATAGCAATAGGGAGAAGTGGGGAGGTAAAAGGGTGGAAAGGCAAGGGAACAACAGGTCCCCTTTTGCAACACCATGTGGAATCATAGCCCCAGTGTCGATTTCCACATTGCTCACCCTCATACTAACTGCACCTGTCTTTGGTCATCCAAATCCAGTTACACCTGGTCAGTCCCCACAAGCAGGAGTGAGGAGAAATGCAATCTCAGTCATATTTAAGGATTCCCCTATTTCCATCTTAGCATCGTGCAAGAACTTCATGGATGACACAGTCCATGAATCTTAGAAGGATTTCTGGTGTGTCATTTAGCATAGTTGCCACAGACCACTCACTGGCCTGGTCCATGCAGTTTATACAGTGGGAAGCTTGAATATTTATAGCACCCACTCCCCCCACCCCTGTGCCAATGTAGGCACCAGGATATTTGCCCTGGCTCCAAAGTGAGGGAGGACTGTGCTGAGTATCCTATCCACTGGTATTTGCACCCTCAACCCCCAGCAGTGGGCCAGTTCCCCAGAGTGTCTCAAGGAAGCAGAACCCTCTATCCTGTTCTTCCCTTTCGCCATGAGCCCCACTCTCTGCAAAGTCCCACTCTTCTCTGGTGCTTCCAGAAGCTCCTTCAAAGTCACAAGTCTCACCCTTCCTCCCCAAGCCAGAGATGTGAGCTCTGGCTGCTCTCCTGGCTGGGGAGAAAAAGCTGTCATCACTCTTTGGTGATGAGTCTAAAGCCAAGAGCACAGGACACATTTTATTTCTCAATCAAGTTGTCCTGCAGCATTGATAATCTCAGCCATCAAGTCAAGGTTGAATTATATTTAGTGCTCCTTGCTAAAGAAAAGTGGGAAATGAAAAGCACTTTGGAAATGCTTCTATCAGAGCAGTCTTGGCATAAAAGCCTGAGCTTCCGGGCTCTGGAACAGCCCCTTGTAGAATCCCTCCCAGAGGGGTTGATGGATCGACAAGGGTTCTCTGAACTGTGTGGCTAGAAGGCCAATTCCTCAGACACTAGAACCGATAGGAAATTTGTCTCTGGATTTTGCATCACTCTGCTGTTCCAGCCTGATCTGTTCACAATGATTCATTTTCCCTCACCTTTCCATTCTGGGTTTGGGCTATCGAAAAGCAGCCCTGTTGTCTCTGACTCACTCTTTCATCACCTTTGATAGTCGAGAACTCACTCTGCCTGAAATGAGTCACATACTTGCAACCTTCCTGACCCTCAAAGGATTCTGTCTCTTAACACCTACTCTTCTTGTGCCTCTTCTCCTTCCATTCTCCTTCCTCTGGGCACCCTCTGGGAGCCCCATCTGTTCCCCAGGAACAGGTCTTAGCCCTGTAGAGAGAGAATTCCCCCTTCCCACTTCTTGTCTCTGCTCTGCCCACAACAAAAAGTTGGAGCTTACACACACACACACACACACACACACACACACACACACACACACACGAGACTGTGGGTGGCTGAGAAGTGCCCAGGACAGAACAGAATGTGCCCAGTCTCCAGCAAAGGACTGTTCCCATGAGAATCACACACAGAGCAGTTGCCCTACCTACTCACTGTAACTTGACTAGATCCCTTCAGCTGGAAAGGGACTACAGGGAGCAAGTGAATCTATCTCTCTGGTGAATGTCACCCACAGGTGGTGACATGCCTGAGTGCACACAAAGCCGTGTGTCTGTGCACGTGTGTGTGCCTGAGTATGCATGTGTGCATGTGTACATGCAAGTATATGAGTGTGCGTGCATGTGTCTGTGTGTGTATCTGTCTGCATGTATCTGTGTGTGTGTATATTGCTGTAGCACTCATGCTCTTATTCTCCAGGGCTCTACTTCTCAACAACTTGGTCACCCTCATGAGCTCCTCTGAGAATCTCCCCACTGGACAGTTTTGGGAAGAGATGTGTGTAGAGTGGCATTGTAGCAAGACACAACAGAGCCCTAATGTGCCCAGGGCTGTGCCAACCCAGAGCAGGAACAGTGGCACCACTTTGATCGTGGGGTCAAATCTTTGAGGGACCCTCTTCTTCATTCCTGTGGGGCATATGTGGGTCATTCCTATTCTGATTTGTTTCTGAGAGGATTTAAGCCCCTTTAAAAAATACACAAGCCAAAAAAAAACAAAAACCAAAAAAAATGCAAGCTACCCAGAATAAAAGTACATTAAAAAGAAGTAATTGACAGCCATGTAATGGAATAGCACACAGGCATAGAAAGGAATGAAGTACTGATACCTGCTGCAACATGGATGAACTTGGAAAACATTCTGCCAGGTGAGAGAAGTCAGACACAGAAGGCCACATGTTGTGTGACTTATATGAAATGTCCATGATAGGCAAATCTGTAGACACAGAAAATGGTTGCCCCCTGGCAGAGGGAATGGGTGGTGGCTGCTAATTGGTGTGGGGTTTCTTTGGGAGACAATGAGAATGTTCTGGATTTAGATAGTGGTGATGGTTTTACAGCCCTGTGAATATACTAAAAATGACTCAATTATATACTTTAAAAGGGTAAATTATATATGAATTATATCTCAAAAACAATAAGTAATTGGGGTCAGACAGTAAGGGCAGGGGAAAGCAGACACAGACGATGGCACTGAGAAATAATAATGCCATTGTGATGTCCACTGGAGCCCAAGGGAAACATAGGAGGTCCCCACCTCAGGGATTGCAGGAGGGGATGGTGGGCACTGCCAGAATAACTCTTTCATGAGGGTAAGTGCACTGGGAAGGTTTAAACATGGTAACAGTGCCCTTTAATCCTCTTAAGTTAAATAGCTGTTATTGTCCTTTAAAAAAATAACCTTTGGGGACTGATTCAAATTTACAGAAAATTTGCACAAAAGTAGAAAAGAACATCTGTATACTCTTTTCTGAGAGTTACCTAGTGTTCACATCTTGGCCCATTTGCTTTATCTTTTGTACATGTTCTCTCGCTATTATATAAATATATTTTTCTGAACAATCTGATATGTTACCCCTAAATAATTGAGTGTTTACTATGAATTAGGGTATTCCCTTATGTAATCACAGTATAGTTATCAAGTTCTATAAATTTAAAGTCGATACAGGACCTTATCTAATTTCCCATACAGAGCTGTTTTTAATGATGTTAACTTTGGACACTGAGATAGAGGAAATTGCAGTGTGGACCCAATTTCCTTCTTTAATTCACTGCAAACACATCTTCTTCGCCCTTTATCTTGCAAGCAATGGTTTTCCTCCCTTATATCCATTTCCTCGGCCTCAAGATCTTCTAAGGCAATTGAGCATCTTTTAAAACCTCCTCTGATGCAGGGATGAGGGACACCAGCTAAAAGCAAGTTGAATTGTGGAATTTTAGTTCATTTAACCATTCTCTCCTCTCTTCTTGTTGACTGTTTCATGTAAGAGTAAGACTATAAAATTGTAGATGTTGCCATTATTGTAGGTATTACCATAATTCATTGGTAATGAATTTACTTAGGGTCAGAATAACTGTTAATCTTGCTGCCTACTAAGATTTATCAACAGAAAACAGGCCCTCATGCACCAACATTTTTCTTTTTTGTTCCTTCTACATGTTTGCCAAGCCCTACTACACGTGAGGCCTGGGTCAGGATCTATTGGTAAAGTAATGAATTGGACCCCTTTCTGCCCTGAAAGATCTCACAGCCTCCTGAGGAAGCAGACAAGTAGATGGACAGTTGCCATCCAGTGTCCATATTGATGGTCCCATGTGTGCACTCCAGGGGTACTGGAGAAACCAAGGGAAGGAGGTGGGCCGGCCGAGTCATTGCCAAGAACCATTATCAATGAAGGATACATATGCTTGTTAATTCTCCCATGTGGATTTACCTCAAGATTCCATTTCAGCAAAATTACTCAATCACCGATTCATGCAACACTGCTTACCAGGCACCTTCTCTGGCTGGTGACTATGCCAAGTCTGGGGTTGCAGAAATGAACAGTTGGTGTAGCTTCTTCTTTCATGGAGCTTATTGTCAATTGGGGGCAACAGATATTAGTTCAATCAACATGTATTAGGTGTCCATGATGTCTAAGGCAATGCGGGCTGAAGGAGGATGGTGAAAAAACAAGGTCTTTGCCCAAATACAATATGTTTTGAGTCCTTTCTCATCCTTTTGGGAGGGAACTTAGTCCCAAGACTGATGATGAACAATAACAAATAAATATTCCTTTCTCACATATTTGAGAGGGAATTCTGGAATATTCCAGACAACATCTCCCCTCCCAGAAGAGCAAAGGGAACAACCTGTGAATTAAGCTTCTCCAAGACACTCAAAGATGTAAGGCTTAGGATGGCCCCAAAGAGGGAGACATTTTCTTTATAAAACATAGGGAATTTTTATCATTAAATTATTTTAGAGTGGGTTTTAAAAAATTAAAAAGTTAAAAGTGAAATTTCCTTCCCATCCTGGTCCCCAGTCTCTCAGTTCCTTCCCCAGGGACAAACACTATCAAGGATTCTTCTACTTCCCTGAAGAGAATATGTGCAAGCATATGCACACATGTGCTCTCCCGCCTTGTTTTATGCACATGGCCCTCCTTGCTTTCTTAACTACACACTATGGAGACTGCCCTTCTCTATAAGTAGAGAGCTGCCTCCTCCTTTCATGGGCTTCACAGCATGGATGAATTACACATATTTAACCAGCCACCCACTGACAGAATTTATGAGGCTTCCAGTCCTTTGCTGTAACAAACAACACTGCAATGTGTTGAGGAGTAAAATGAGGAGGAATAAAATTGTACATTAAATGTATAATATGGTCAAGGTAAAATATTTTAGAAATAGGTAGACTTATCCGTAGAAAGAAAATTGTACCAAAAAATAGACCTAAATGTGTAAGGACAGTGACTAAAGAAACACAGGTCAGTTTGTCACCAAGTAGGCTTACAAGATAGAAAAGTAAACATCTGGTCCTTGGCATAATAATGTTCATAGAGGCATACTATGGATTACACATACTTGGAGGAAAACCAGCTGGCATCAGGGCCATCCCTGAGAAAGGACAGTACTGAAACAAAACCACTGCCCACATGGAAGTGACATTGTTGTCTCGGGAGGTGCATGTACAGTTCTAATCTTGGCTCAAAGGTGGGTGGCCCTGGAGAATCACCTAGGACTGGTATGAATTGTCCTGAAGCAGGTACCAGGAGAAATAAAAGGCAAAACAGAGGGCAGAGGAGTTGGGGAGTGTAAAACTCATAAGTGTGTGCACAGTTTTTTGTTTCTTTGTTGTTGTTGTTGTTGTTTGAGAGGGAGACAGAGGAGGGATGAGCAGGGAAGGGGCAAAGAGAGAGGGAAGAAAATCCCAAGCAGACTCCACATTGTCAGTATGGAGCCCATTACAGGGCTCGAACTCATGAACCATGAGATCATGACCTGAGTGGAAATCTAGAGTTGGACGCTCAACCAATTAAGCCACCCAGGCGCCCCATGAACAGGAGTTTGAGCCTATTGGAATTCAGCAGGTTTATGGCTTCTCCACCTACTGGTCTGCTCAGCCTGGCCGCCCAACATGAGCTCTCAATCTCTGCTGCTGCCCCTGTGCTAGTAATCGGTCTGCATTGCCTCCTAGAGGAAACCCAGGACCAGGGGAAGGTCCACCCTCCTGGTTCTGGATGATGAGGATGGCACCGGAGCCATCTGTTGTGGCCCCCTGCTAGTTAGGTAGCTTCTCTGCATGTATTATTGCCCTACAATAGAGAGTCCTCCCAATGTGGCTTCTGTAGGAAACATTCCCAGAAGCAGAATTTCCAGGTCAAAGAGCATACACAATGTCATATTTCAAAAGATAATATAAAATTGCCCTGCAAAAGGACTCATACCGATTTCTATACCCACCAGCCATTTCTGGAGGTGCCTGCTTCCCCACACTTCCTCCAACTCAGTGTGTTATCAGACTCTTTGATCTTTGACCATATGATGAATTGTATCTGGAAAAAAAAACAGCCTTAATTTGCGTTTCTCCTATTATGAGTAGGGTTGAATATGTTTTCTTATTGGTAAAAACCATCTGCTAGAGTTTTTTTTTCCTTGTAAGCTGTTGGCTGTGTCCTTTTTAAAATTTCCCATTAGGTTAATGATCTTTTTCTTATTGATTTACAGGAGCCCTTTATATATATGGAAGTCAGGTCTTTGATATGTGTTACAATTATTTTCCCAGTTTGTTACTCATCTGTTGAAATTTTGCTATTTTCCCCTTCCAAAAATTATACATCATTATGTACTCAAATGCATCATCTTTTCCCCCACTGATTTGAAATGCTGTTTTCACAATATGGTAAAATGGGAGAGTAGAATCTTTAAACAAAAAAGAACCAGCCCCAATATGCTGGTTTGGCGGGAATGGTAGGTATATGTGGAAAGTGAGTCTGGCAGATCTCGGCTTGGCAGAAACTGAGGGCTCTGCCCTGTGGGCAAGTAGGAGCCTGGCGACGGCCGTGGGAACTGCAGCTGCAAGTTTAAGCTTGTTTGGTCCCCATCAAGACCATACATTTGATTCGCCTGGGAACCTGTCATTGCAGACGCTGATCACCTGGGAAGGCGATGTCCTGGTGTGTGTGCAGAAGGGGGAGAAGGAGAACCGCGGTTGGAGGCAGTGGGTTGAGGGGGACAAGCTGCACCTGGTAAGTCTCAGGGTCTGCCCGGCTCCCTTCCACACACTTACACAAACTGCAGGTTCACCTCGTCAGGTGCTTTGACAAGAAAAATGGCCCTGCACTCCTCCCCTGAGCTCCAGCCAAATGCATGTGGTCATATAGTCAGAAAGCCATTCCCATCTGGCTCCGGGGACTCTAGGAAGAAATCTATATAGCTGTTTCTGTGAACGGCTGCAATTAAAATGAAAGTTCAAAATGCTGAGTTAGGAAGCCAAGATCCAAGGAGGAATGCAGGGAACCTGTTAAAGACCAGTTGAAGAGGAATGTGAGGCAGAAAATTAAGGTGCCCCAAAGGAGGGGAAGTCCAGGCCTCACCATTATGTGACCCAGGGAAGAAGAGCGGTGGGAGTAGAGTAGACAGGGGCAGGTGGGCTTGGGAGCCACGTTATGGACCACAGGCATTGGCTTCTCATCATCAGGTATACCCACTTGATCCTGAAATATTTTAGGTAAACTTGGTATTAGAACAGAGCAGTAGGAACAATTGCTGATCTCCTGAAATGAATTATGTGTCCGGATAGGTTAATTTTTCAGTCTTCAATCTTCAAGGCAATTTATGTGTCCAGCATTCAAGTAGGGGAAAATCTTTCACTGCTTCATGCATTCGGTCACTCATTTGTTAAATGGCTCTTCATTCAGTCAATCATTCATTCACCTATGAAGTCAAGTGAGCGCCTGGCTCCAGTGTCAGTATTCAGGTCACCGTGGTGCCCTTCAGAGTCAGGCTTTGGCTCACCTGAGTTCTTTATTTTGGAGGCAGTGTCAACTGGTGATAAATGGGAGGCATTCACCGTGTTTTCTGTTGATGGCTTTCCCTACCTGTTCTGGTTTGGATGATGGATTTTTTTAATTGTAGTACAATCCCCAATGGTCCCTGTGGCTAAGACAATGGATTCATTATCAACTGCAATAATTTTGTGGCCGTCCCCACACTCATATTTTTCCCTCCCCCCTCAAGGAGTCATGAGGTGCGGCTAAGGCCCGGGGGCTCCCTCTGTCTAGATGAAAAGCAGCATCTTGTCTGCTAGGCAGGCTTGGGGGGAGTCCTTCTGCAGCCCCCACCCTGTCATGCCACCAACCGACATTCTAATCCCCAGAGGCCAGAAAGCCCCCAGGATGGAGTGACACCACACCAGCCAGCATATTCCCAGGCCCTCACCTTCCAAATGCTTCTCTCTACTAGATTTTCCTTCGTGGCTTCACTGCCTTTTATAAATTAGGAGATGTTGCTTTAATCACGGGAGTAGGAAAAATCCCGCCCAAGAGGGTAATTTCTTTGCATTTTTCATTTTTATAGTTGTTCAAGCTCAATTCAAGTGTCAAAATCAAATTACTGCTACCTGCAGGGCATGCCAGCTGATTGGGTCTATGAGATGCACTTTGCCCAGAATGACTAAGTGTCCTCTTTATTCCAGCTTCCCCCACCACTCTAACTCCCAGACACCAAGAGGTGGTGAAGGGAGGGAGGTGGGGAGGTGTGGGCATAGGAAGGTCTGGCTTACTAGTCACTTCACCCACTTTCTAACCTTGCAGAAGCTGACCTGCGGTGACCAGGTGTGCCATCAAGTGTTCAAGAAGAAGTAATGGCCACGAGGGGGCCTGATGAACATGTGCTCCACACCTTCCTCCATGGGTTCTCTGTGAGCTTAGGGAGCCAGCCATGGGGGCCCTCCCCTCCTAACAGAGCCCATTAAGGCATCTGGATGGGTTTTAAAAAGAATGAGTGTGTTAACGGTTGACAAACATATTCTTCCTTCTTTGAAACCTGACATTAAATGAAAAACCAAAAATCACTCCCGTACTTTGAAACCTTTTATATCTATCTCCCTTTATTTCTAGAACTCTCAGTTTTATTCACAGGCAAAAGTGTGACTGCTCACATGGTGGTTTTCTGTGTAGCTTTTGTTGTGGTAGTTGTTTATTTTTTGGTTTCATTTTATTTGTTTTTTGTTAATTAGTTTGTTTAGGGGATTACTTCACCCAGAAACACTCTCTGGCTAATAGCAGTATCCCATAATAATTCTTGAACATTGCCCTTTGAGATTCATGCCTTTGGATAATACATTCATTTCTCCAAGATTCTATTTTAAGAATGCAGATGGCTTCCAGTTTGTACTTTGCGTTCAGCAGCATGGGCACAGCTACCTCTAAGGGCATCTGCAGGTCTGCAGAACTAGATGCTCTTGGCCCAGGACATCCCTTTTCCCTTCAGCTCTGGGCAAAGTGGCCCTGCAGAGGACTTGCCGAGCACTTGCAGGAAGCCTGAGTTCAAGTCTTGCTGCTCATCTTCTTAGCTAGGTAACCATGGGCACATCATTGGCCTTTCTTCTCCTCCGCCTCCTCCTCCTCCTCCTCCTCCTCCTTCTTCTTCTTCTTCTTCTTCATTTCTTTATTTGAGAGAGAGATAAGTGGGAGGCCAGAAAGAGAGGGAGAGAGAGAGAATTCCAAGTAGGCTCCACACTGTCAGCACAGAGCCCAATATGGGGCCCAAACTCATGAACCACCAGATCATGACCTGAGCTGAAACAAAGAGTCAGATGCTTAACTGACTAAACCACCCAGGTGCCCCTCATTGGCCTTTCTATCCATGTTTTTCTCTTCCATAAAATGGAGAAGACAAAATAGCATCTCCTCCACTGGATTACTGCGAGGATTAAGCAAGCTAATGCATACATAGTGCTTGGAATGGAACTTGATGCGTGATAAGAGTGAAGTTCCTGCTAACTTTGGTCATTATTTAGAGTTACTCCCTCCACATCCCAGGGGCCCAGATGAGTGAATACTAAGTAGTGATGGCTTGGTACCCCCAAGGCCTCCTGATACTTCCAGAACATTAGGTTTGTTACTCTGAGCAGAATTGTATTTTCCTTCTGGAAACACCAATGGAATAGTGCACTTGGAAGAGCATGATAGTCAACAGGGAGAGATTTATGGTGAATCATTCATGGTGTCCTGAGAAGGCACCATAGCTCAAAGTCATTTCCTTCCCCATTTTGTAACAGGGCCTAGAATCCCACCATTAGGTAAGCATTACCTTTGAAAAGCAGGTTTATTCCCAGAGAGGTAGCACGTGGTGTTGGCACACTCTGGTGCGATTTGAATGAACGGAACATTCATTAATCCTGAGCATCCTAAGTGGAATCAAGGAAGGAAAGAAAAGCTGTAATCTGGCCAAGTGGCCCAGGGCCAGCCTTGGCCTAAGCCCTTGACCAGGCAGCCATGCCATGGGCCTCCTGGCAAGCTGTCCTCCCCAACGGCTATGCCATGTTCCTGTCCCAAGAAGGATGAAGTGCCTGGAAGGAGCATCATGCTGGCTGGGTGGGGGTCGGGTCTTCCCGTAGGCTCTGGGGAAGACAGGAGCCTCCAGAGGAGCTGCAGGCTCGTCTCCAGGGCAGATCAGGGGCCAAGTGCAGGGACTGGTGAAGCAAGCTCTTTGTCCCCAGTCCCCCTCAAGATTCTCTAGAAGCCCCAAGTCCCCCTCTTGATACCCCCTCCCGGCTTTGTCCTAGCACAAAACAGCTTCAAATCACCCTTTCCTTGTCCTTCAAGAAGGCCCTATAGAACGAGATCCATCTGAAAGCCCATTGGGATGAGCTATCAAGTATTCTGTCCATGGCAGGGATTCTGATTATTAGTAACTTTCAATCCTAGCTTTTGCAAAGTGTGTTCTAGGGGATGTTAGCTCCCCAAGATTCTGTGAAAAGGCTCATGGTCAAATGAACTTTGGAAATGATAAAAACTATATCTCCTTCTTAGAAACTTACCATGAGAATGACTTTATAAAGCTCTGAAAAGTCCCGCAGCAAAGAAGCTGGACCTTAAACCCCGGGACTCCCTTAGCCATAGTGTTTCACTCCTGCACAGTGTTTTGGAAACACAAACTTGTTCCTTACATGTGCAGGGCACTTTTTCAATGACAGAAAGCAAATATAATTGAAAACTCCCATTTCCAAGTGGGATTTTCTCAGCATATTTTTTTCCACAAATGAAGAGTTAACTCATTAGATTACCCGTGGCACAAAAGACCAACAATAGCTCTATTCATTCTACTGATCCCTCTTTTTCAACAAAGAAAGTGGCACTCAGAAGTGGTTGAATCTGAGGTACTCATTTCAAAGCTGGGCAGATATTGTGGGCCAGGGCCCATCCCCCGGTCCCACACTCACTGTGGGTGAAATGGGCAAATCCTGCCTGCTTCATATTTCTGTTCCCTCAGCCTATTTCAAGACTAATTCATGACAGCAGTGCTTCCCCCCATCACGGACAAACTTGTTTAGGGACAGAGTGGAAGGAGTCACCTTTGAAAATCCATCTTTGGGACTCCTGGGTGGTTCAGTCGGTTGAGCGTCCGACTTTGGCTCAGGTCATGATCTCACGGTTCGTGGGTTCGAGCCCCACATCAGGCTCTATGCTAACAGCTAACTCAGAGCCTGGAGCCTGCTTCAGATTCTGTATCTCCCTCACTCTCTGATCCTTCCCTGCTCACGCAGGCCCCCCCCCCTCAAAAATAAATAAAACATTTTAAAAATTAAAAAAAAAAGAAAAAATCCATCTTACACTGAGGCATGTAATCCCACACGGGCTATTGGGAAAGACTCTCAGAACCTCAGAACCCCAGTCTCTAGAGCCGTCCTGAGGGAGGATAGGCTGGGCTACGAACCAGGGGTGGGGGCCTGATCTTGAAAATTAAAGAAGCCTGGCCCAGGAAAACCCCAGTTCACAAATGGGAAGCACTGTGGAGTAGCTTGAGCGTGGGCTTCAGCCTCAGCCCTTAGTTCAGACCCTGCTCTGCTGAGCGGTGGTGCAGCCTCCATTTCTCCTCCTATAGAGTCAGGAATAAGGACTTTGGAGCCTGCGTCACAAGCAGTAGTGAGATTGGGCAAGATCTTAACACAGGGCCTAAAACCGTAGTCAGTACTCATTCTCCTCCCCAGTGCCACTTGCTTATACATACACGTATGATGAGGTAGTGAGTCCTTCATTAAAACTCTTGCTTTCCAAAGGTTTTAATACTGACTTCCCTGCGGCACATGGGTGGCTCAGTCTATTAAGCATGTGACTCTTGTTTTCAGCTCAGGTTATGATCTCATGGTTTGTGAGTTTGAGCCCTACCTCAGGCTCTGTGCTGACAGCATGGAGCCTGCTTGGAATTCTGTTTCCCCCTCCCTGTCTGCCTCTGCCCCCACTCATTCTTGCTCTTTCTCTCTCAATGTAAATAAATAAACATTTTAAAAAATTGACATCCCTTACACAGTCCCCAAATGTGAGGATCACAGGGGACTTGATTAAAAACACAAATTCCTGCCTCCTCCCCCTTCAGGATTGTGGCCCTGAGGTCATGGGCAGGGCCTACGAGTCTGTGTTATTACAAGGCCCCTAGGTGAGTCACCTGCAGGTGCTTGGCAGGCACAATGAAAAGCCCTGCCTCTTTCAATTAAAGCATAATTCATTTTAATGTTTACTTATTTTTGAGAGAGAGACAGAGACAGAGCATGAATGGGGGAGAGGCAAAGAGAGACAGAGACACAGAATCTGAAGCTGGCTCCAGGCTCTGAGCTGTCAGCATAGAGCCCAACATGGGGGTCTTGAACTCACGGACTGCCAGATCATGAGCCGAGCCGAAATGGGATGCTTAACTGACTGAGCCACCCAGGTGCCCCATAAGCATGATTTATTCTAAATGCGCATTCACCTTCATACCCACACTGCACACTCTCAACAAAGCCCAGTCCATCTCCACAGGTGGTCAAAGCACATGGGACCACCTACACATCTCTCTGGGAGGCTGCATCAGGACTTTGGCCTGTATATACTGAGCCCCATAAGAGAAGTGGTATCATGCTCTCTGGAGCAGCTTCATGGCAGGGGGGACATCCGGGCCCTGGAAGATGGTGTGGGCAAAGGGCAGGGCATAGCAGAGAAGGAGCTGCCATGAGCAAAGTCACTAGGCAGAAAATGGCACAGAGGGCCGGGGAAAGGTGGGAGGGTAGTGCCTACTCATAATGGAAGGGAGGAGGCCAGGGCCAGGAAGGCTGCTATCTCAGGCTGGAGTGGATTGTAAATGCCTTGCAGGGCCTCAGCAGGAGGGTCAGGGGAGCCAGTGCAGGCTTCTGGGCACAGAGTGATGTGGCCTGAGACAGGAGCCAGGAAAAGTGCTCCAGCTATTGTGGGCAGGGCAGATGGAGGTGGGGAGAAGGACTCAGGTTCATCTGTTCAGAGGCTGTTGTAATAAGGAGTTCAGGCGAGAAGTGTTGAGGGACGTGTGTCAGGGCCAGGGGGCGGCCATGAGAAGGAAGGCAAGAGCATGAGAGGTGCTTAAATTTAAGAGCCCTTGAACGAGGCAATGGTTGCATGAAGCTCACAGAGGAAGTAAGGCAACAAAGATGCAAACTTGGGGAAGTGGGTAAAGGATGATCCTCAGCATGGCTGGAGGGAAGATTGTGCATCTGAGTTAGGCCTGTTGCATGTGAGGTGACAAGGCAATGATTGCCAAGGCCAGCAGGCCCTCTCCCTTGTTGCCCATTGCCACCCTGCAGTGGCTCAATTCTAACCCCTTCATGAACCTACTGGCCCCCAGTTACCGGGGAGCAGGAGGGCCTGGGCTGGGCCTGTGGCTTAAGGAGCAGCGAGGCTGCCACAGATACTTGTGAGGCAAGGAAGTGCTAATGTCATGGGGGATGGGGGGGGGAGAAGAGGGGAGTAGGAGAATGAGCAAGAGAAGAGGAGGATAAAGGATAGGAAAGAAGGGGAGGGGTTAAAGAGGGAGGAGAGAGGGGGGAGATGCTTGGAATTAGGACCCCTACTCTGCATGAGCAAATTCAGAAAAGAGGGGCAGCTGTGAACTCTGTGACGACTGGACAGTCGCAGCTGAAACAGCCCCAGGGTGTCTCTCTAGTTTTGTCCCCACCCCCCACACTCCCCAAAGCACAGGAAACTCTAAGTACAACTAGGCAAGTCAACACAGAGCAAGTGTACTGACAGGCACACGAGAGGCTGGGCCTGGGTGTTGAATCAGTGTTCAAAGAGAGGATAATAGGCTTTCTGTTAAGCACCTCCTCTGTCCAGCAGCTCTTTCCAGGACTATGATAGAGGAACCCATTTTACACATGAGGAAACTGAGATTTGAATCTGACCAAATGCTTACCCAAGGCCCTACAGCTGGTAAGTAGCCCAGATAGAATTTGAACCTGAGTAGGTCTGTCTCCAGAGCCTGAGAACTTGCACTTGGGAGGTGGTTCCTGGTAGGGACAGGGTGGCTGGCCCCCATCCTGGATGGCCAAACCCACCCAGCAGCCTCCTGACACCTGTCATATTCAGGCAACTTCTAAAGCCATTTCTTCTCAATCATCTGAAATCAGGCTTCATTTTTCTTAAATCAGCATTCACTCTAAATTTCCTTCAAGACTAATTCCATGGCAGACAGGACAGCACTGGAGATGACTAGTTCACATTCTCCCAGGCTGGGGGGTTTAGTCCCACCTCTGTGCAGAGTTAGAACTGATGGACAGAGCAGGCTTCCCAGAGCCAATTCTTCCACTTGAACCAGCTCTTTTCACTCATGACTTGTGATTGATTAGAAGGGCAGAGGTTGGGGATATTTAATTTTGGTTCACTGATTACATTTGTTATGTAAATGGACCCAATTAGAAGTTGGGGCTTGAGAAAATGAATTAGAAATGAACTAACAGAATTTTCAAGAACTTTAAAGAATTGGTCATAGATTTTTCTGGGGTTGGTCCTCGCTTTAGTTGCTCCTCATGCTTCCGGATCACTAAGGTCATGGAGCGTGATGGGGAACCCAGTGCAAGGCCTGGAAAGGTGGACAAAATCCCATCTTCTTTGAAATGTGACAAAAGAAAATGCACTCAGCTGATCAGAGTTCCTGTCAAGGCTGGGGACACAGAATGCATCATTGTGCTCCTGTCAGGAAACAACCATGCTAGGCATTTCATATGGAGGCAATTCAGTATAGGGGATTGCTTACACAGAAGCTGAGACAGCTCAGAAACCTAGTGGGAGATGGGGGAGCGACTGGGGGCTTAGCAACAGCAGGAAGCTGCCTATACCACCAGGGATTTGGGGAGGAGAGTGGTGTTATCAGAACCCAGAAACCAGGACTGCCAAGTAAGGCTAGACCATGGCAGGAGATGCTGTCAGAGAAGATGCAGCCACTGTCCCCAAACACCCCTAGAATAGAAGAGGAAGGAAGAGACAGAGAAGCACCCTGTCTCCTCCCTTCTTCCCACTTTCTAATCTCCATCAGTGCTCCCACTGGTAGAAACTAGCCCAAAGCCTGCTGCCTGGGAGCCTGGAAAAAGTTCCTTGAGGTGCAGGGCAGAATAGGGAAGGGAGAGGGTAACTGATAGCCATTGGACACTAAGGGGCACTCAGCCCCTGACCTCCATGAGCTCCTGATCAGACTCTGGCCATTGCAAGGATGCATACAATTGAGCATACAGAGGACTGAGGGGGCACGGAGGAGTGCCCAGCCCACCAACACTATCACCTAACCTAAGCTTGAAAGGCTGAACATGATATGGAGAAGCCATCTCTTAGGTGAAGGGAAGCGGGGAGAGGGTCACTATCAAGTGACCCCTCCTTGTAACACATGGTGTATCAGGTGTACCTTTCACACATATTGTTTTAATCTTAAAAAGCAATGAAAACTTCTCTAAAGCTTCTCTAGAGCCTAGACCCTTGGCTCTGGAGAATCTCACAGACTGGACCGCCAGATACTTGCTCTCACCTGCCCATTGTTGGGTGTGCTTGTGTGTGAGTGTGTGTCCAGGTGAGTGTGAGCGTGTGGATGACTCTGCACCTCTGCTTCACAGAATTTTCATACTTGCAATTATTTAATGACTTGCAATTCTTGTTTACTGTTGTTCCCATGCTCCTGGATCACAAACTCTGCAGGGCATTCTAGTTTTTGTCCTGCTCATAGCATCCAATGCCTGCTAGTGCCTTTGACACATACAGTCAGACAGAAAGTATTGATGGGGCACATATCAGTGCCAGTGCCTGTGATAGATGCCAGGCATTCTTCTTCATTGACCTATTCATTCAAGGAGCATGCATTGATCACCTACTATAAACCAGGTCCAGTGGCCTGGCATTGAGGTGATAGTGATAAGCATCCTTTCAAGGATGACATTATTATCTTCATTTTATAAATGAGGTTCCAAGAGAGTGACAAGGATGTCCAAAAGTACACTCCTAAGAAGTGACACAGCCAGGACCCTAATCTTTGCCCCAGCCCGACATGGTCACTTTTCTCTGGGTGGGGCTGGGGGCAGAGGGAGAACCTACAAATTAACTAGAGAAATCACGACCCTTTTGCTTTATGTGTTTCTCATAACAATATAAAATAAAATAAAATAAAAGGCCCTTGTAACCCAGTAGACACAGATAAACAAGATCCTGTCTGTAAGGTCCTTAACGCACTGCCTGGCATCTAACAGTCAGACAGTAAATAGTGGCCCAAACAATAGTCTATTATTACTTTTTTAAACCAAAATGGGAACATTTTGACCCCCAGGGGACATTTGGTAATATTTTTGGCTTGGTAACTGGTGGTGAGGTACTAGTGATGGCTGGAAAGCAGGGCCACTGCTAAATGTCCTACAACACACAGGATAGCCTCAGCTCCAAATGTCAGTGGTGCAGAAGGTGAGAAGCTCATCTAGTAGGAACTTTTCATGCATCATTAGTACTCTTCTAAAACATCTTCAGAGGATACAGAGCAATTGACCACATGATTGATGATCTAGAATAAATTGGAAGACTCTATTTTTCTTGTGACCCAAGTATAGGATTGATCTGCTTTATCCTGCCTTTCAAGACCTCAGAAGGCTTTTGTTCATCTGTGAGATTTCCTTTACAGACCAGTTTTGGGGTGTTTCCCCTGTTTGACTCATTCTACTCACCCCCCAGTCCCCAGTCACATTGGTTCTCTTAGGGAGCATGGAAGCGTTGAACAAAATCTGCTTCTTTGCAGAAAGAGTCAAGATTGCAAAGATTTAGTTAATATTGTTAAATGACCATCCTCTCAAAGTTCCTTCTCTCTCTTCCACAGACCTGGAGTCCCTTTCTTGTAACCTTTAAGGAATGTTAGTGGACTTCCAGTAATGGGAACTCTAGAAGTCAGCACCAGGTGACATGAGCCCAACCAGATTAGAGCTACTTCAAGTCCCTTTAGACTTAAGGAACAACAGCCTTGTCAGAAATGTCAGGACAATTAGAAAAAATAGTATTGCTTTCTCTACTCAGGGTGAGGTCCAGGGATTGCAGAGGCATCAGCTGGGAAGCAGCTACACTTTCTCTAAAACATAAGGCTACAGAAGACCTACAAAAATCAAGACTCTAGTCCCTATTACTCCATCTTGTCCAGAAGTGGATGTCCCAAGTTTATTGTATGCCAGTTACACTTCCATGATTTTTTTTTATTTTAAGATTCTGCAGTGGGAACCTGAGTATAGCTCAATAAAATACATAGAATTGGAGATAAGATGGGGCTTAAAGGTCATCTGAGCTATCACCTAGCCACAGTACTCCTACCCTATGTTCCAGAGCTTTCCCCCATTCCTCTGGGGCTCACACTTATTACAGACACAGAAATTCCCAAAATCAGGAGAAACCTCAGGGTCCCCAGACATCTCCAATGAAGGTCCTCAGAGTTTGGGACACTCCACTGTTAGCGAGACACTCAGGCAGACTCTGATGCCACCTCCAACATGCTGGCCTGGAGGGTGGGCATTTCAATGGCCAGAGGATTTCATGGCCTCTTGCTGGAACCTAGGAAGGGAAGCCTTCTTATCAAAGGCAGAATGGTGGAATGAATATTCCCTGGCTCTGGTCATCCCATTAAAATAGAATAAGAAAGAGAAAAAGGCCACTTCCCTCTGCAACCATTCAGGAGAAAAAGTTAAGCCCCATTAGCCAACAAGCGGACTCTGCCCCTTGGCTCCTTTGAAAGCCAGATTATCTGAAGTCCTATTTCCAGTCTCTTACTTTGTACCAACTATCAACAGGGGAACTCAGAAGGAATCACATATCCCAATGGACAAATCAATGCATTTGCCTTAGGAGTCAACATTCTGGCAGGCAACACCTGGGCCTGCCTGCCCAGATCTGCTTAGAAGTGCTTCACTACCATTTTGCCTTGGATGGAGCTGCCCTAGACTCTCTGCCTAAGAATGTCCTTTCTCTCTCCCCTTTCCCTGTCCNTGGGTGTTTTTTTTTTTTTTTTTTTTTTTTTTTTTACTAACTGATAGTAAGTAATCTTGGGACAAAGGGCACTAGAGGTGAGAAGGCAAAACATGAAAAAGCAGGGCTCGTGGGTAGGAAGCCAGGATGGTGGCAGGGAAAAGCTGGGTACCTGAGAACAGTTGGTTGGCAGCTAAGTTCTAGGATGTGCATGTTGTGGGATCCTCTCTGAGAGAGTATTTAGATACCAAACATAGATAGAACAAACAACTTAATCTTGCTCTCAGGGTCTCCATAGAATTCTGGACCACAAACAGGTTCTGAGTGGGCAGGGAAGATATAGAAAGTCCAGGGGCGCCTGGGTGGCTCAGCCGGTTAAACGTCTGACTTCGGCTCAGGTCATGATCTCGCAGTTCGTGGGTTTGAGCCCTGCATCAGGCTCTGTGCTGACAGCCAGCTCAGAGCCTGGGGCCTGTTTCAGATTCTGTGTCTCCCTCTCTCTCTGACCCTCCCCTGCTCATGCTGTCTCTCTCTCTCTCAGAAATAAATAAAACATTTAAAAAAATTTTTTTAATTAAAAAAAAAAGAAAGTCCAGCTGCTGCCCCACCACCTGTGTCACCTTGAGTCAGTTTCCGAACCTCTCTGAGCCCTTTTCTGGCAAGTAGATAGACTAACTCTGACTCACCTCTCAAGTTTGCCATGGGTGTTTGGAAGCCAGATGTCAGTCCTGAAAACCTGGGATGCTTCCCATGTGCCAGGGTGAGGAACCTATTTGTTAGAACATGAGTGAGAAGTCACTTGCCTACCCAACCCATAGCTCTCTCATGCCCCTTTTTCAAATGAGTTTTAAATTTGTCTTGGGATCCACCCATCTCCAGAGGGAAACTGTTACTGGTCTGGTGTACCCTAAATTGCCCAGTCAGGCTAAAAGGAAAGGTTTACATTTCATGGTCAGGGGAGAGGTCTCTTGAGCACATCCCCCAACCTCACAAGGAAGCAGGTATTTGCCATTTTCCCTGGCAGCCATCTTGAGACTCTGAGGGAAACCATCTTAGGACATCTGTGCAAGGGTGGCAGAGCTGAGACACAATGACAGCCTGCATTCTTGATGACATCATTGCAACACCAATAGTCTCTGATCCTCATCTGGACCCTGCCTGACCTCCGGACTTCTAGTGTGGTGAGAAACAAACAGAATTGTTGCTTGCAACACAAAGTGTCTTAACTGCCCATGGTGAGCTTCTTTCTCATAACAGCCACTGAAGCCATCGTGGGAGTGGCCACATTTCTCCTCAGACACTAGGAGGCAGGACGATAGACAGTGGTGGGACAGAGAGAGGTCAATGTCCCCTCACCACTCCAAGATCAATGGTTACTCTCCAATCCAGCTGTCATTATGTAGGATTCTTTCCAACATTTCCTACTGGCATCCAGAAATTCAAGAAGAGGACAGAACCAGAACACTCTATTCCTTTTCTTCATTTTTATGATAACCTGGTTTCATAAACTGACTTCTGTGCCCACCCAGGGACCACCCAGGGCAGTCCTGAAATGCTGCCCCAAATCTGTTTCCATTCTGTTCCTGGGTCTTCCTGAGACCTGGACTGAACCCTGGATCCTGAGCCATGGAGGGCCTCAGACCCTTCCCTGATGGACAGAGTCCTCAGTTGGCCCTGCTCACTCTACCTCTGGGCCCTAGTAACTCAGAGGGACCCTTGGTCATGCAAGAAGCCCTGTCTATATTCTGTGGTCAATGGCAGCCATTGAAGGCTTTAAGCAGTATGAGAGATATGCTTTAGATGTCCATTTTTAGAAACACTCTTCTTTTTTTTTAACAAATAGTTTATTGTCAAATTGGTTTCCATATAACACCCAGTGCTTATCCCCACAAGTGCCCTCCTCCATGCCCATCTCCCCCCTCCCCCTCACATCCATCAGTCCTCAGTTTGTTTCTCAGCATTCAAGAGTCTCTCATGGTTTGCCTTTCTCCCTTTCCCCCACCATTTCCCCCCTTATTCTCCCCCATAGCTAAAACATGGAAAGAGCCTAAGTGTCCATCAATGGACGAATGGATCAAGAAGATGTGGTTTATCTATACCGTGGAATACTACATGGCAATGAGAAACAATGAAATCTGGCCATGTGTAGCAACATGGATGGACCTTGAGGGTGTTATGCTGAGCGAAATAAGTCAGGCAGAGAAGGACAAATATCACATGTTTGCACCTATAGGAGGATTAGAAAAACTCTTCTGTAGACCATGTGGAAAGTGAGCCCAATCAGCCTGTGACTAGGCCTCCAAATCCTAGAGCCTGCACAAGGCTGAGGGGTTGATGGATCCTCTCTGGAGTCCCAGTTTTGACACTCAGCCACCATTTTGAAAGAAATAATGAATATATAGTAACAAAGACTAGCACTTTTGAGTATCTACCAGTGCTAGGTCCCTCCCGTGCATTGGCTTATTTAGTCTTCACAGTAACTTAATCGGATAGGTGCCATTTTTCTCCCCATTTTACAGACAAGGCTCCCTAATGCTAAGAACTATTTAAGTGACCTATCCAAGTTCCTCCAGCTGAAAAGCAACAGAGCCTGCAATAAACCCAGACCCAAAAGTTCCCCTCGCTCTGAAGCAAGTGCTGGTTCATGTCCTACAACATGACAATTATGAACACTATACTTCACTGTGCAGGAGGGCAGAAGTATTGGCCAATGGGGCTTTCTTGAGAATTCCATGTCAGACAAGCTTGCTTTTGTTCAATGTTCACTGACTGCAAATCCCTCCCTGGGCTTTGGGATCTGAGCTGTCACCCAAGGCGGAAGAGGTCTATCCAGGAGGAGGTCTCAGGGCCCTTCAAATCCTGGTTCCCCTGGGGCCCTTCCTCCTGGGCTCAGGGGTATGAAAATGATACGTGTGAGAACCATGGGCCCTGCTGTTTTCGGGTTTGTGCTCTCTTTCTGGATGGGCTCTGTGTGTGTGTGTGTGGGTGTGTGTGTGTGCCTGGGGGAGTGGGTGGGTCATGATGCCATGAGGGAAGGATGACAAAGAAAACCAAGGTCTTTGTGTGGCCTAGGGATGATCCCTGGGTGGGCATGTAGGTCTGAAACCAGATACCATGAAAACAAAGAGGAGGAAGAAGAGTGTTCTGGTTCTGTCCCCTTCTTGAATTTCCGGACACCAGTAGGAAATGTAAAGAATCCAGCAAGACCTCAATCAGTAATGTTGAATCCCTGGAACCTAAGATTTTGCTCATATTCACTTGTCTTTCATTTTTGCCCATAACATCACCCTGCTTTGAAAAAAAAAAACAACACCTCTATGTGTCCTGCACCTGTGAGCACCACTATACTAAAAAGGGGTCATGCACTGTCTAGGGCCTGGCCCTTCAAGAGGTGTTTTTGGAGTGTGTTGCATGCTCTCTGTTGTGACTCTGATGGCTTTGTCTCCCTACTCGTAGTGGTGGTTTGGACCCTCCACCAGGTGTGTTTTGATTTGTTCATTGAAGTAACCCTAGAAAAAATTGAAAAAGAGGGGGTGGTGGAAGAAGACTTATCCCTACAAAGAGAGAAATGACAGGGATGAGGGAAAAAGAAAAAAGAAAAAAAATTGACAAGGCAGAGAATCAGAAAAACTCTACGCCTTAATCCAGAGAGAAGAAAATAAAAGAGATACAGAAGAAGTGTAAAAAGAATAGATTAAAAATGTCTGCTTAAACAAACCAACAACCAGAATACTGAAGGGAAGAAATAAGAGCCAGAAAAGGAAGAAAAAATATATCTATGTAATAAAAATTGACCAAGAATCAAAATAGAAAATGCCAAACCGCTGGAAAGATACGTGATGGTGCCTTGGAACCCGGCTGTGCTGGTCTGGAGGAGGGGCCGTTCGCTTCGGTCAGTGTCAATCTTGCTCCGTAGATACACTGAAACCAGGCATGGAGGAGTGTGGTTTGGCATAGGCGGTCTGCCTCCACTGTGGCCACTCTCCGTTCCCTGAAGCCCCACCTTGTCGGTGATGGGGAGAAAAATGGCAACACCCCAGGCTCTCCTCCGGGGGTCCCAGACCGCCCTGTTCAGGCTGTCCTCACAGTGCTGTCCTGGCACGAACGGGTCTGTCCCGCTCCACAGACTCCCGCCCTTCCCGGCACTTGGCTGAGATTGAAACACTGATGTTTTAAAGGATCCCACTCCGTGTGTGCCCCGGTTCGGGGTAGTGCCTCCACCCAGCCAACAAAAGGCCTCTGGTTGGTGGGCGCCTACAGGGTTTTTGGTCCTTGGAGCAGCTATATACCTTCTTCCCACAGCACTCAAGGGAGCTCTCTTGCACTGTTGGTGGGAATACAAACTGGTGTAGCCTTCCTGGAAAACAGTGTGGAGGTTCCTCAAAAAATTAAAAATAGAATTACCCTGGACACAGCGCTACTAAGAATTTATCCAAAGGACACAGAAGTGCTGATTCAAAGGGGCAAATGTACCCCAAAGTTTATAGCAGCGCTATCTACAGTAGCCAAATTATGGAAAAAGCCCAAATGTCCATTGACTGATGAATGGATAAAAAAGATGTGGCTTATATATACAAAGGAATACTACTTGGTAGTGAGAAAGAATGAAATCTTGCCATTTGCAATAACATGGATGGAACTGGAGGGCATTATGTATACAAAGTGAAATAAGTCAGTCAGAAAGTCAGCCATATGTTTTCACTCATATGTGGAATTTGAGAAACTTAACAGAAGACCATGGGGGAAGGGTAGGGGGAAAAATAGTTTCAAAGAGAGAGGGAGGGAGGCAGACCATAGAGACTCTTAAATACAGAGAACAAACTGAGGGTTGATGGAGGGGCTGTGGGGAGTGGAAAATGGGTGATGGGCATTAAGGAGGGCACTTGTTGGGATGAGCACTGGCTGTTGTATGTAAGCAATGAATCATGGGAATCTACTCCTGAAGCCAAGAGCACACTGTATACACTCTATGTTAGCTAATTCGACAATAAATTATATTAAAAGGAAAAAGAAAAAGACCTTTAGCTGACTGCACAACGTCCCTAATCAGCCAGTCTTCCCAGCCCTGACCTGCATCACCCCCCTCAACAATATTTCCTCAGATACAAAGTTCAGGCAGGCCACCCTCAAGTCTGTGAAATCACTGGAAAGGGAGTCCAGCTGAGCCACCAGTTCCCAACCACAGCCTTTCGCCTTCCTGGTTTCAGTGTTGTTAATTAAGAAAGCAGACTGGGCTTGGTGTGACAAAGACTATTGTGCCTGCCTCTCAAAAGCAATGGCACCACTGTGAGAACCAGTTGGCATGGCGACTGAGCCAGGAGGGACACTTGCAAAATGGGCACTTTAATTTCAAATGATCATTGCGTTTTTCACTAAATGCCACATTCCCATAATTATGAGGACAGCTAATTGGGCAATTAATTGTTTGTGATTTTTTATTTCTGTTCTCTTATTCCACTTAATGTGTGAATACACACACACGCATGCTCACACACACACACACACACACTCATTCACAATTTAGGGCAACTTACTAATCCTATGGCCAGTGACCAAAATTATGAAGAGCTTGTCTCCATGTTTGAACGTTCAGTGGCTGTTGATTCATTAGCATCATCACTTCCTATGTTCAACCCTAGAAGCCCCCTCAGTCCCTTCCTCCCACACAGGGCATGTCTGTGAGGGTCGAGAGGTTGTGACACCCCATGCAAATGCACGTCCATCCCACAGGTGAGATTTACCTCGTGGGGGCAGGCGGTACTCTGACTTGGTAAAGTTATGATGGATCTTCAGGCATTTTGAAATTCTGAAGCCCCTGGCCTAAGCACATATCTAGGTTCATTTGTATATCCATCTTGCCTAAACTTCAACCTCAGTGGAAAATACAGATGTCATCTCAGGGAGAAATTGCCTGGAATGTGTGCAGATGTGTCCTGTGCTCTGATTAATGATGAATTCCATGGCCATATGCTTGATGTCTGCACTGGAACTCAGCTCTTTGAGTTTCATTGCCTTTTTTTTTTTTTTTTTTTTTTGAGAGAAAGAGAGAGAGCACAAGCAGGGGAGGGGCAGAGAGAGAGGCAGACACAGAATCGGAAGCGGGTTCCAGGCTCTGAGCTGTCAGCACAGAGCCCAGCACAGGGCTTGGCCCACAGACCTCAAGATAACGATCTGAGCCAAAGTCAGACGCTTAAGTGACTGAGCCACCCAGGTGCCCTGAGTGTCACTGCTTTGACACACTTGTTATACAATATGTTCTGTTTTAAACGTGGTTTCCAAAACTCCTATCCAGTGAGCAATCCATTTTGCTGGGTTCCTGTGTTAAGCTGACTTCAGAGATAATGTTTTCACCCTACCCTAGGACAGACTGTCCCTCCAAAGACAACATGAAAGGCTGGTTAACGCATCTTAATAATTTTTAAAATCCAAATTGCTGTTCTGAATAAACTAGAAGTAACCAAATGTACTCAACTTGTGTGTCAGCCCAGGGCAGCAGGCTGACTCTGCTGTTTAAATGAGCCAGAGATAAAAAGCTGAGAACCAGGGGTCCCTCAGCCTGCAGTGGGAATGGACACCCTATTTCCATCTCACATGCCATTCTGACCTTTCGTTACTGATTGCAAGCCTTTTGAGTGCAAAGCATTCCCTTTTGTTCTGATTTCCTGACAACTGTTTAATCATGTTCTATTCATAGAAATTACAGAATTCTCTTGTTTCCCATGTATCAAATAAAAGAATGCACAGGGAACGCAGACTCTGGAGACAAATAATTGAGTTGTAAGACTCCCATCAGTAGTGAAATCCTAAAGTATATTGAAGGCTAGATTGTGGGTATAGATTAGAGGGCAGGAAGGACGTTTATCCTTGCATAAACATTTCCAAGTAAATTTGCCCTCAACCCAAGGTCCAATCTTCAGTAAAATGGAACATCTAATTTTAACAACACAATGGAAAGACTTTGAAAAGGGAAACTGAAATTTAGGGAGTATCTTTCACATATATTATTTTATCTGATGCCTACAATGACCCTGTAAGGATGCATTAACCTCCTTTTATGGACAACAAAACTGAGGCTAGACAGGATAAATAATTGTCCAAGATTGCCTGGCCAGTAAGTTGCCATGTTCTCTCTCTTCCATGGACCCATTCTGCCTTCCAAAACAGCTCATCTGCCTCAATTCCAGTGTTCCAACAGATGCCTACCCAGCTGGTCATCAGTGGCTTCAGGCCAAGCAGCTGTTGCTAAGATTCTCCAAGAGCTTGGGACTGCAGAACCGTCCTGAGGCCAGGCAAGGTGTAGGCCACATGTTACAAAGCAAATGTGACCTGGTCACATTCTACGTGGTCTACTTCATTACCTGGTCTACTTCATACTACCTGCTCTACTTTCAGGTACCTTGAAAGTCCCCTGAACTCAAGAAAAGCAAAGGGGGATACAAGCTTTTTAAGAAAAATAAAATCAAGGGGTGACTGGGGTCTCAATTAGTTAAGTGTCCGACTTCAGCTCGGGTCATGATCTCACAGTTCATGAGTTCAAGCCCCACGTCGGGCTCTGTGTTGACAGCTGGGAGCCTGGAGCCTACTTCAGCTTCTGTGTCTCCCTCTCTCTCTGCCCCACCCCTTTACACTGTGTCATTGTCTCTTTCTCTCTGCCCCACCCCCTTGCACTGTGTCTCTGTCTCTCTCTCTCTCAAAAATAAATAACATTAAAAAATTTAACAAAAGAAAAAGAAAATCAATACATGTATGCTGTGAAAGGAAAAAGTGAACTTAATACAGAAAAGTGCAGAGAAGGGGGCAAAAATTAGAAATCCCATCATAAGACATGCAAACCACTGATAACATCTTGGGAAAACACCCTCGTGGGCACTTTTACAAACATAAGCACATGATCACACATTTGCAGATCATCAAAGAGATTTTCCTTTACATGTTGCTCCATAACCTAATTATTTTTACTCAGAAATAGAAAACACAGATCTCAATCTTAGTTCTCAACACTCCGTGCAAATTCCACGGTATGAATTTTTAGCATTTACTTAACCGATTTCTGACTATACAAACCATTTTAGTTTACTATTATAAACAGCAATAGAACAAATATCCCTATTATATATGTTGTTTTGCTTGTTTGAGGCAGTTCTTTGATTTTTTTTTTCCCCTTCAGCATTAATTCCCCAAAGTAAAGAGTTAATCAAAGATCTAAGCTTTTTCTTTATTTCCTTTTTCCTTCTTTGCTATAAACATGTGGTGAACAGCCAGCTGGACAGAAACAGCTGTCTCAAAATGGCCAGAGGGAATTTTCTTTTATTCCTTGGGTTTTCTTCTAGGCAGTATTCTTCATCTATTCTTTGTATTCTACATATTGCTTGCTTTCATATTTATGATGCATTCTTTTTTATTTTGCTCATTGTAATGCAGATAACTCTAAAAAGACTTTCTTTATGGACTCCATCCTCCTATACCCAAAGCCTGGTTGTCTTCTTCAAAAGGTGATGCAAGTCTCTCTACTTTTTTATAACCTGAGATTAGGAAGGAGAACTCAGGTAGAGGTCATGTGGAGCCCCGAGAACTTTGGCCCTCTCTCTGCTGGGATTTTATTGAAGCCAGATGCAGCTCCCTGAGGCATTAAAACGGCATCCCCAATAAGAAAGGAGCCCATGAAATGGGGAGTCCCATTGCATTGAAACCTTTCTAGCGTAGTTAGGGGCTTTTACTTTAGGGTGTTTGTTTTTTTTGTTTTGTTTTTGTTTTTGTTTTTGAAGTTTTCTACAGAATTTCGGCTCATTACCTCAGTCTAGTGTTGCCAGATTAAAATAATAATAATACAAGGACTCTGGACTCTGTTGAATTCCAGATAAACAACAAATAATGTTTAGTATAGGTATGTCGTCTGTATTGCACGGGGTGTAAACTAAAGAATGATTCACTGTTTATCTGAAATTCACATTTAACTAGGTATCCGGTAGTTAAGCTGGCAGTCATGCTTTAGTCCCTCTTGCTCCAGTTTGGGGCATAGTTGTGTAAATTCTTAGAATTTTTTTTCACTTACCTTCTTCCATCTGAGTGGCTCCGGGGAAAGTTTACAAGTCATGACAAGTCAAGCCAGACTGCTCGGACTCATTCCCTGATAGCACATTGTGGACAAGGTGGCACAAAGTTGTACCCCTTTCCTTGATTGGCTGCTGCTATGGGTGTCTGATTGTTTGCTTTTTGTTTTCGTTCTGGTGGTGGAAGCTGTTTTTAATTTTGTGATTCTTTCATTAAGTATTCCAGGAAGGTGAGCTTGTGATCCAACTTTATTTTCTCTCTAGGGGTCAGGAATTACATTCTTTACTAGAAGTTTTTGAAAACCATAAACGTGGTGGGGTACCTGGCTGGCTCGGTTGGTTAAGTGTCCGACTTTTGATTTCAGTTCAGGTCATGATCTCAGGGTTCATGTGTTCAAGCCCTGCATCAGAGTCTGTGCTGACGGCATGGAGCCTGCTTTGGATTCTCTCTCTCCCTCCCTCTCTGCCCCTCCCCTGCTTGCTTGCTCTCTCTCTCAAATAAGTAAATAAATAAATAAACATTACAAAAGAAGAAGAAGAAAACATAAAGGTGGATCCACTCTATACCCCTAGCAAATCTCCTTGGAAATCTCTTTTCTCTCTTTCCTGATTCCCTTATATTGTACCTGCTCTGAAGCCCCTCACTAGCCAAAAGGCCCTTGAAATTATGTCTCACTGCCTCCAGCCTTCTCAACTTTTCTTTTTCTCGTCTCCTCTCTCCTTTCTTTCAATGCTTTCTTCTGAAGACTCACCTCCTCCTTCAGGAGCCAAGTTCCCCTCTCTTCCTTCTCTCCCCTCTACTGTCTTGTCCTTCTCCACCCAGTTAGTTCTGCAGAAACAATCCCAAACTCTCCCGGAGTGGAGGTGGGGTGGAGGATGGTTGAGGTAGGGATAGAATGGAACCAGGTAGAAAATTAAGGGTCAGGGGTCTCTGCTTTGGTGGGCTGGGAAAGGGGAATGTCTTCAAAAATATCCATGCCAACAACTGATAAACCAACTGTGTTCTTCTCATCTTGTGGACATGGGTTTAGAGGTGGATATATAATTTAGGAACAGCCATTGAGATGAGGGAAAGCCTTCCAGGATCTCATAGGAAAGGCTTCCTGATTCCTTAAGAAAGGTCACAAAAATAGGCTTCTTCCTTGCAGTGTTGACAAGTCTGGGTGTGACACCTAGGATTGCTGCATCCATTACATCCCAGGCCTGGAGGTAAGCCAACACACAGACTCAGGCAGAACAGAATCACAGAGGAGCCAAGAGCCCCTGATGAACTGTTCCCAGATGCACACGTGAGATGGACATTTTCCTATTTCTTAAATCCATTTCAGTCCAATTCTTCTGTTGTCCACTGCTGAGAGTAACTCAACTGATACCAACTAAGAAGGCACCACCAAGTATATAGAGTGTAAATACTGTTCACAACTCATTCACTTGCCAGCTCTGAAATGAGGCAAATCATGATGTTATATTTGGGGGGTAGATCTGTATTATTTCCAATTTGGTGCATAAAGTGAGACAGATTAATATATCACACGACACCATTTTAAATTCTCTACTCTCAAATTTGCAACAACAACAACAACAACAACAACAAAAAGTACAAACATTCTCAAACTTGAACATGCATCAGAATCACCTTGAGGGCTTATTACAACAGCTAAGCCTTACTCCAGAGTTCCTGATTCAGAAGAGCTGAGGTGAAGACTGGAAATTTGCATTTCTAACCATTCTCAGATACTGCTGGTCTGAGAGTTACTGATCTAGTGAAATAAACTTTGTTGCAACCAGAACAGTCTGGGATATGTGACCCTTTCCTGTGCATGAAGTCCTAAAACCAACTAAGAATAAGCACCATTTATGGAGCCTCAGCCACGTATGGAGCTCCGCACTGGATGTTTTGCATTCATTTTTTTTCTGTCTCCCCATGACTGCTCCAGGCAGGTTTACTAATCTCATTATACAGATGAGAAAGTAAAACACAGAAGCTAAGTCATTTTTCTAAAGGGGGAGAATTGGGGTCTCAACCCAGGCCTGTGTGACTACATGGTTTTTTTTACAAAGTATGTGCCCGTCAGAGACAACATACTGGCCTACCTAGAGCTCAGGGCTGGTACAGCAGGCCAGTAGGGAAGTTACTGTGTAGCATGGCTTGAAGACAAGGAACTTGCCTGGGTGGGATCCATCAACTACAGCCCAGGGAGAGGTTAACGGCTCTTGTTTGGCTCTTTTATCTGAGGCTGCTCTGCATCCTACTTAGAAGATCTTCTTGGAGGCCAAGGCCACAAGTTCAATGGTGGCGTTCTGCCATTTCCTCTCACAGGGAGGCTGTGTATAACAGTGGCACCCCCAAGTATTCTGAGCTTGCCTCGCCCCTCATTGCCACAGGAGCAAGTGCTGGCACTCATTTTTCACTGCGGTGACCAGGCACCATGTCCTAGGGCCCAGCAGAGTGGGCTGGAGGACATCAGGGAAGGCAGACCCTGTCTGTATCTGGTGAGTCCCAGGATCTGAGCACACCCCGAATGGCAGTTTATCCCTGTATGAGGAATACAGATGAGGAAGGAGCCAGGTTCACTCTGGATTCCCTGCTCAGCAAAAATGTACCAAAATGTTTAGTCCCCTCCTCCAAAAGTAGGCAGCTGAGAAGTTAGATTTTCCCTTCACTGCTTTGGTAGCTAAGCCTGATGGAAATCAGGAAAACTAGACATTAAAGAAGATAGGAGGCTGCCAAGTGCCACTGTTCACTGGTGACCGATGAGTCTGCTGTGCTGGGGAAGAGATCAGGCCAGCACCTCTGACTTAGAACACTCAGCAACCCCATCCCGAGAAACGGTTCTCCTCTGAGAAAGAACAGGCACCTCCACCCACCTAACAACAATTGCTAGGTCAGGCGCTGTGCGGGGCGGGGGGGAGGGGAGATAGGAACCACTCTGAACTTACCATCCTTCTCCTCTAGACTCTAGACTAACTTCCCAAAGGTCCCCTTTCGACTCACAGTTGGACCACAGGCCCAGGCCCGGCGCCCAGAGGATCTAGCTGTTCTTGGACTTTCATAAGCAACTGCTTCTTCAGTTCCGCCATTTCTTCATTCCTGAACTGGAACCCTAGAATGAAGAATCTGGAATTGGAGCCCAGAGCAATCATCTGGCCCAAGCCCTTCATTCTGGAGAAGATGTCCAGAGAAGGAAGGTGACTTGTCCAGATCACATAGGATGTCACTGGCCAAGATGTGCTGAAGAAAGACCCAACTAAGGGTGATACTGGGGTAAAACTGACCAGGAGATACATTTTTGCCTAGCTTAGGCACATTTTGTGCTTATGCTTCTTACAAAAAAGAAGCAGAGAGAATGAGCAAGACACATATCAATGAGGGGCAAAGTGGAAGAAACCAACAGGGAAGGAAAATAATCTTCAGAGAGCTATTACTTCCATTCTGGTGTGAGACACTTTACCTGTAGCTCTAACTAACCTCTAACTTTCCTTGGAAGTAGATTTTTAATCCCTATTTTACTGATGAGAAAAGTGAGGCCCCGGAGCAGTTAAATGACTTTCCCAGTGGCACACAGTTCATCCCTAGCAAAGCCTAGATGAAAAGCCAAGTCTCTATATAATGCCCTGATGTTCACACTTTGTAATCTCCCCAGCCCAGGCTCCCACCAGGTCAGGTCAAGGTTATAGTACCCACCTTCTGTCAGTGTACAGCCCCCTGGGGACCTCTGCAAGTCAAGTCACCTCCACATCACCACTAGATCATTTTTCCCAGAATACCTCTGTTGCCAGAATATCATGTAAGCAAAATTATATAACTATGTGTCTGCCTTCTTTCACCTAACACACTTTTGAGATTCATCCATGTTTTACATGTTCATTCCTTTTTTTTATTGCTGCATAGCATTGCATTATGTGGACATACTATAGTTTTTCATCCACTCACCAGCTGATGGGCATCTGGATGGCTCCTAGTTTAGGCTATTATGAATAAAGGTCCATGAACAGTCACATACAAGCCACTGTGTGAACATATGCTTTCATTTCTTTTGGGTAAATACTAAGGAGTAGAATTCCCAGGAATTCTATTAAGTGTATATTTAACTTTGTAGGAAACTGCCAAACCATTTTGCAAAGTAACCTTATGGTTTTGCATTTACACCAGCAGTGTATGAACGTTTTCATTGCTCTGTATCCTCACCAACCAGTTCTTGGCACCTGTCTTTTTCTTTTGGTCATCTAGTAGGTGTGTGGTAGCATCTCGCTGTATTTTGACTAATGAACTTGAGCATCTTTTCATGTGCTTATTTACCACCTGCATATGTTCTTTTTTTTTTTTAATGTTTATTTTTGGCAGGGAAAGATAAACAGACTGTGAGTGGGGGAGGGGCAGAGAGAGAGGGAAATACAAAATCGGAAGCAGGTTCCTGGCTCCCAACTGTCAGCACAGAGCCTGACACAGGGCTCCAACTCCAAGCAGGGCTTAACTCCAGAACAGTGAGATCATGAGCCGAAGTTAGACGCTTAACAGAATGAGCCATTCAGGCACCCTATCTGTATAAGTTCTTTAGTGAAGTCCGTTCAAGTCTTTTGCCCACTTTTTAATTGAGTTGTTTATCTTCTCATTATTGAGTTGTAAGAAATCTCTCATGTATTCCAGACACAAGTCTTTTGTTAGATACACGTTCTGTGAACATTTTTTTCCAGTCAGGGCCTTGCTGTTTCACCTCCTTAATGGCGGATTTTGATGACACTGTCTTTTGATGAAGTCCAATTTAATCCTTTTTCTTTTATGACTCATGCTTTTTGTGTCCTTTTTAAGAAATCTTTGCCTAACCCAAGATCACTAAGGTTTTATTCTCTATTTCTTCTGGAAGTTTTTGAGTTGGCACTTACATTTAAGTCTATGTTGTACTCCATGTTAATTTTTTTCATGTAGTGTCACATAACACCCAAGGATCATGCTTTTACATAAAGGTATCCAATTGTCAACCCTCCTATTACCGAAGCTTCTGTATTCAAAAAAAAGAAGAAGAAGAAGAAGAAGTAGGGACTCCTGGGCGGCTCAGTCAGTTAAGGGTCCGACTTTGGCTCAGGTCATGATCTCGGTTTGTGGATCTGAGCCCCGCATCCGGCTCTATGCTGACACTTCGGAGCCTGGAGCCTGCTTCAGATTCTGTGTCTCCCTCTCTCTGTGCCCCTCCCCCATTTACACTCTCTCTTTCAAAAATAAACATTAAAAATAAATAAATAAATATTAAAAGAAGATGCAGCCATGCCAAACCAGAACTTTGAAATATTGTCAGATATTCTTAAGTGTTCACATTTAATAAGTTAATGTTCCTAACCCAAAAATTTTGAAGGCACAGTGAAATTTCATTTGTTCAAAGGATCTCAAGTTCCCTGAGGACAGACCCCATCCCTATCCCGCCCTCAGTCCTGTTTCTGTCCACCAACTTCTAGTTCCTGGGGCCTGGGCTATCATCTTCCCATTCCCTGCACACCCCAGGAGGACTGGACCGCGTGCGGGAGGCTCATAAGGAAGCCCTTATGCCTAACATAACAGCTACTGTTTGTGGTGGCTCTACCACTCTCTACCATCAATATTGGTGATGATATTCATATCCATATTAGACGACATGTCCAGATAGAACGCTTTTTGCTCGAAACAAATAGCATGTTACTATCCTCAGTTTATAGTTGTGGAAACTGAGGCACAGGAGTGTCATGTTCCATAGCCAAGGTCACTGATCGAACAGCAGAGTAGCTGGGATTTAACACTGGATATACAGAGACTGGAGCTCTGTTCTTCATCCCAACCACATCTCCACAGATCCGGGCTTGATTCTTGATGCTGTTATGGTGAGTTCCTGAGCCCCTGGTCATGTGATCACTTCAGCAGGATGGAACTGATTTGTTTTGTCATTTAATGAGAATAAAAGTGAGGGGCATTTTATTAATAAGTAAAGGATATAAAACAAGATTGGAAGAGTAATTTTTCTTCAGACTTTATTTTGAAAAATTTCAAGCATACAGAATACTGAAAGAGGAACACTGTACACCTACATTTAACGACTGTTAGTTAACCTTTTGCCACATTTGCTTCATGCTATGGACTCTTTTTCAGAATTTTTTTGAAAGTAAGTTGTAGACACCAAGAGACTTCAGCCCTAATACTTCAGCATGTATATCCCAAGAACAAGAATGTTCTGGGATGCCTGGGTGGCTCAGTTGGTTAAACGTCTGACTTTGGCTCAGGTCATGATCTCCCAGTTTGTGAGTTCGAGCCCTGCGTTGGGCTCTGTGCGGACAGCTCAGAATCTGGAGCCTGCTACTGATTCTGTGTCTTCCTCTCTCTCTGCCCATCCCCTGCTCACACTCTCTCTTTCAAAAATAAATAAAGGTTTTTAAAAATTTTTAAAAAGAATGTTCTGGGGTGCTTGGGTGGCTCAGTTGGTTGAGCATCTGACTTCAACTCAGGTCATGATTTCATAGTTCATGAGTTCAAGCCTCATGTCAGGCTCTGTGCTGACAGCTCAGAGCCTGGAGCCTGCTTCAGACTCTGTGTCTCCCTCTCCCTCTGCCCCTCCCCCACTTGTGCTTTGTCTCTTTCTCTCTCAAAAATAAACATTAAAAAAAAGAATGCTCTACAGAATAATAATACCATTATCACACCAAAAAAGGTTAATAATTTCCTAGTGTCTAATATCCAGTCCAAATTCAAATTTCAAGTGACTCCAAATGACTTTCACAACCTCTTAAAAATCAGGCCCCCATCAAAGATTGACACATTGTATGTGATTGTTATGTCTCGTTAGCTTCTTTCAATTTACAAGACTCCTACACCTTTGTGTTATGATGCTGACTTTGTAAAGAGTCCAGGGCAATTTTCTTGCAGAACACTCCACATTCTATATATGTATTGATGTTTCCTCCTCTCTCTGTAGAGGAAACCGATTTCTACTTAACTGTCCTGGCTCCTTTACCAAGCCTCATTTGGATTCAGTCACTACTATGAGAATGAGAAATAAGTTGTACTTATACTTTTTTAAAAAGCTCTGAAAAGTGAGATGCTCTATGTTTACAGTAGTATAACAACAACAGTAATGACAACTGAAAGATTTACCTTCCCAAACTAATCCTGACTGCCTCTGAGAGTGTTGATGGCAAAGAGGGTACAGAGAGGGCTGGCCCTCCATGACACATGGTAGAAGTGGGGAGATAGCATGGCCTCCTGCCCTCCCAGCCTCCCAGGGACTGGTTGAGCTCTAGGAACTGGGCGGTCGGGGTGGAATATATGGGATTATGTGGATTTCATGGTAAACAAAGACTATGAAGTATGAAGGGTGTCGGCAGAGCCGGACAGACACCCAGGAGACCTGGCCTCTAAGTCCCACCGCCTTTAACAGCAGTTTGCCTCCTTGGACCCTGTCCCCCAGTGTGTAATGGGGGATATGCCAGGTGATCTCTATTGTTACCAAATATGACCTCAAACAAGGAGGGCCTCCAACAAGGATGGGGCACGTGACAAGACACAAGGCCAAAATGAAGGCAACTTTGGCCAAAGCCAGAACAAACTGATAAAAACAAACAAACAAATATTGGATTATTATTCAAAAAATAAAATAAATATCCATTATTCCATACGGATATACATTTTAAACTGCATAAAAAATAAATAGGGAAGAAGGGACAGCTCTTCCTTACAAACCGATTTCAATAAGTGAGTGCAAAAAAAAAAAAGAGAGAGAGAGATTTTTAAAAAAATCACCAGTAGGCAAACACTGCATTGATAATTGTTATGGGCAAAATCTACTGACGGATGCTCAAATTAGTGTGGGAAAGGTTGAGGATAAACAGAATATTTGCAGTCTCAGAATATCTTCTTCAAGACATTTATTAATTTTAAAGGGAAAAATAGCAATTTTACAGTGGAGAAACTCAGCAGACACCACCTCAACCAAGCGATCAAGGTTAATTATCACCAGTAATAAGACATATTGACATCATGTACCCCCTGATATATATGCTGAGAAGGTCACATCACTCTGTGGTATTCCTGCCAAAAATCCATAACCTCAATCTAATAGTGAAAAACATCCAACAAACCCCAACTGACAGATATTCTACAATATAACTGACTGGTATTTTTTTTTTTTTTAAGTGGCAAGGTCACCAAAGACAAGGGAAGACTGAGGAACTGTCACAGATTGGAGGAGACTAAGGAGACATAACGATTACAATGTGAGAGCCACATGAGAGGGAAGAACCGGTAAAATTCAAATTGGGCCTATAGCTTAATTAATGATACTTAATAGCACAAATAGTAACATTAATAGTACTGATGTTAATTTCATGGTTTTGGTCACTGCACTGTGTAAGATGTTAACATTAACATTCAGAAAGCTGAGAGATGGGTCCTTTTTTTTGCAGCTTTTCTGTAAGTCAAAGTTCATTTCAAAATAGTAAAACAGCAACCAAAATAAGTACAGCTCTATTTGTAAGTGGAGTAGAAGGTCCCCTGGCCACTGCGGTCTCAGGGACACGGGTCGGAATCCCTGCCTTCAACATTTTCCTCTTCAGTTGTCGAGATGTCTGAAATCCCACTATTCAAGATGCATTACTTTCAACGAAGGTTTATGTTCCCACAGGTCCACACAGTCATGCAACAGATATTTATAGGGCACTTCCTATGTTCAGGCCCCTGTTAGGTACTAGGGATAAGTAGTGAGTCAAAACAGACAAGACTTCTGTCCCCCTGGAGCTTATATTCAGCCATTAGCATCTTACTATGAATTAACTGGGTTGCTGCGTTTCCTACAGCAGCCACAAATTAGGGTACTCAGGAGGGATGAATTTGAATGAGGAAAAGAGGGGAGGCTAGACTTGGAGCATGGAGCAGGTGCCTTGTGGAGAAGGCGGGCCTGCATAGGGGCTTCTAGAAGGCCCAGGATCTGAACACGGCAGTGAGACAAGCAGGGTAGGGCCCTGGGAGGCAATGCAGCCCCTACTCTGAGTGTGAAGGTCAGCTGCGATCTAGACACAGGTGAGGTCTGGATTGAATGATAATAGCTGACACCTGAAGGGCACTAACTATGCAGCGGGTTCTGTTCTCATGACTTTCTATGTGGTGACTCATTCCATCCTCACAACAACCCTATCAGGTAAGGTACTATTATTATTTCCTTTTACAGATAAAGAAGGCACTGAGAGTTTAAGAAAGTTGCACAGCTGGGATATGTAGAGCTGGCCATGGACTAGGGCAGTTTGCTCCTAAGTCTGCACACCTAACACCCATGCTCTCAACTTCTCCCAGAGCTAAGGGAGAGCACCCTGGCACAGGGAAGGAAGAGTGCCACAGAGCCGGGACCAAGGCCATCTGTGGGTCTAAGGAAGAAAAACAAAAAACCCTAAATCTTGTTTTCTATGAGTGCTTACTATGTCAGGCACAATACCTAATGCTTTCCATGTATTAGCCACATAAAATTTATACTTCTGAGGTACTATAATTTCCTTTTAAAGATGAGGAAGACTTGGGGTACCTGAGTGGCTCAGTCAATTAAGAGTACAACTCTTGATTTCGGCTCAGATCACAATCTCACACTTTGTGAGCTCGAGTCCAGTGTCAGGAATCCGTGCTAACAGTGTGGAGTCTGCTTGGGATTCCCCCTTCCCTCTCTCCCTCTCTCTCTCTCTTCAATAAATAAATAAACATTTAAAAAATAAAGGTGAGGAAGCTGAGTCTTAGAGGTTAATATTTTGCCCAAGGTCATGTAATTCTAGTCATAGCGAAGTCAGGATTGAGTTGAGTTGTGGAAAGCTTTAGACTTGGCTGCTGTCAAGTATCACCCCTGGCCTAGTACTAAATAGAGTCTCTCCCTATCTCTCTCCCTCGCTCTCTCCCTCTCTCCCTTTCTCTCACACACTAAAGTTAATTATTTAATGCCCATAATATATATCTTGAGCATGGCATTTTGCAGCACTGAGCTTTAAACAGTGCATGTTTAAATACATTTAATCCAATGAATATTTCAGGGTAATTAATCTCCACAGGGTGAGAGAATGCTCAGGTTTCCCAGCACATCATAATACATCTGAATCAGCTGAGGAAATGATTTGCACACTCTGCAGTAGGTTGAGAACAATTCACTTAAAGACTTAGAGGCGACTCCCTGGTGGTAATTGGCCGACATGCTGCACAGAGAAGGGTTAAGGCACCGCCTAGTGGCTGAAAGTATTTATGCAGGCAGAGAATATGGCTAAGAACTCTAAAGCAAGACACCTGTTGGTTTTGGGTTTTTTGGGAGGAGTGCCCTGCAAATGTTGTGTATCCACAACATATATATACATATATGATTTTATGTTTAAAATGCACATCATTGTTTTAATGGGAATGAAAGTAGGGTAGGGATAAGAATGGGTGACAATTATGGGGACGTCCCCAGATGCCCCTGCCTGGATCCTGTAACCCTCCTGTGAGGTGTGGGAATCACTGTTGAAGGATTAGTTTAAGGCCATGAAGTTAATAGACCTTCAGTAATTCCCAGCCCATGGCATGACATTAGTAGTAGTAATAGCCGCCATCAGCTGAAGGTTTATGGCTGCGACCATGTGTATATATAAGTGTGTTATATGCCAGAAAGAGAAATTGATTTAATCCCCTTGTTGGTCCTATGAGAATTAGTATCATTATCCCATATTGCAGATAAAAAAAAAAAACAAAAAAAAAACTGAGGGGCGCCTGGGTGGCTTAGTCGGTTGAGCGTCCGACTTTCGCTTAGGTCATGATCTCGCGGTTTGTGGGTTCGAGCCCCGCGTCGGGCTCTGTGCTGACTGCCGGCTCCGAGCGTGGAGCCTGTTTCAGAGTCTGTGACTCCCTCTCTCTCTCTGACCCTCCCCTGCTCACGCTGTCTCTCTCTCTCCTAGAAATAAATAAAAATATTTAAAAACAAAACAAAACAAAACAAAAAAAAAACTGAGGCTGAAAACTGAAGCAACTTAGAGAACAAACCAGAGGGGAGGAGACGGGTGCAATAGGTGATGGGGACAAAGAAGTGCATTTGTGGTGATGAGCACCAGGTGATGTATGGAACTGCTGAACACCTGAAACTAATATAACACTGTACGTTCTCTAACTGGAACTTAAATAAAAACTTAAAAAGCCAAAAATTTTTAAACTGAAGCAACTTGCCTCAGTTCACACAACTTGCCAAAGCCAGGCATACAGACTCTTGAATCCATAATTAGCCTTCATATTACACTCCTTTGTGTCACAATGTGCACTGCGGTGAGCTTGTGCTAGCATCCGATCAACCAGTGCTTATTACGTATCCACTTGCTGCATGATACCGTGGGTGCTGTTGCAGGAACACACACACACAAATACAAAGCCTGTGCTCAAGAATATAATATTTTTATTGCACAAGCTAATGCAAAAAGGCTTAAAAAATTAAGTAACAGCAAAAAAAAACCCATATATTTAAGCTGACAGAACAATCTTAGAAGATAAGACATTAAGATAATGCTTAATTGCCAAATACTAGTTTTGACAAGAATTGCCATGGCGAAGGTCAGTTCATGGGATATACGAGGTGGGTTTTGAAAGCTAGATAGGATTTAGGTGGGCTGGAGGGACAGGTAGTGCTTTCCTGGGAGGAGGCTACCCAAGAGGGTCATGAAATATGATAAATTAACCACAAAACACTGGGCTGGGTGCCTGGAACACAAAGGCTCAGCCACTGTCTTGCTGGACATGCTTATACAAGCTATCCTTCCCTCTTTGTACCACAGTCTCTTCATTTGTAAATTTAGGGTGCTGGACCCTCTAGGAATATCATTGGTCTAAAATCCTGTAATCCCCTAAGTCTGGAAATGTGAACAGAGTCAGACCCTAAAGGAATACAGAGTGGTGGGGAAATTTATTGGTGGTGAAGTGACTGAGCTGTCTATTTCACTTGCTCATTACCTGGAAGAAGAGGTAAGTCTCCCACCCACATTCATAAAAATGCTAAGGGGTTCCCTTCATGGTCCATGGCTGCACACCCTCTGCAGTGGTCTGTGCGTATATATCTTTATTCACAATATTCACTGTCATTTGTTCAGTTCTATTTAAAACTTAAATTCAAGTCAGTTAACATATAGTGTAGTATTGGTTTCAGGAGTAGAATTTAGTGACTCATCCCTTACATACAACACTCAGTGCTCATCCCAACAAGTGCCCTCCTCAATGCCCATCACCCATTTAGCACCCTCCCCCCCCCAACCTCCCCTTCAGCAACCCTCAGTTTGCTTTCTGTATTTTAGAGTCTCTTATGGTTTGCCTCCCTCTCTGTTTTTATCTTAAGACAGGAAACCATTAAAATCCTAGATGAGAACACAGGCAGAAACTTTTTTTTTTTACTTCAGCCACAACAACTTCTCACTAGACATGTCTCCAGAGGTAAGAGAAACAAAGTAAAAATGAACTAGTAGGGCCTCATCAAGATTCTTCACAGCGAAGGAAACAATCCACAAAACTAAAAGGCAACCACTGGAATGGGAGAAGATATTTGCAAATAACATATCAAATAAAGGGTTAGTATCCAAGATCTATAAAGAACTTATCAAACTCAACTCCCAAAACACAAATAATTCAGTGAGAAATGGAAAGACACATTTCCAAAGAAGGCATCCAGATGGCTAACAGACACATGAAAAGATGTTCAAAATCACTCATCATCAGGGAAATACAAATCAAGATCACAATAAGATACCACCTCATACCTGTCAAAATGGCTAAAATTAACAACTCAGGAAACAACAGATGTTGGCGAGGATGCAGAGAAAGAGGAACCCTTTTGTTAGTGGGAATGCCAACTGGTGCAGCCACTCTGGAAAACAGTATGGAGGTTCCTCAAAAAGTTAAAAATAAAACTACTCTATGACCCAGGATTTACACTACTAGGTATTTATCCAATACAAAAATGCTGATTCTAAGGGGCACATGCACCCAATGTTGATAGCAGCACCATCAACAATAGCCAGATTACAGAAAGAGCCCAAATATCCATATCCATAAGAGATGACTCAGTTCTTACCAATGGGTGTGTGTGTGTCTGTGTGTGTGTGTGTGTGTGTGTGTGTGTACATACAATGGAATACTACTCAGCAATCAAAAAGAATGAAATCTTATCATTTGCAACAACAGGGACGGAACCAGAGTGTATTATGTTAAGCAAAATAAGTCAGTCAGAGAAAGACATGTGGAATTTATGGAACAAAACAGATGAACATAGGGAGAGGGAAGGAAAAATAAAATAAGATAAAAACAAAGAGGGAGGGAAACCAAAGAGGCTCTTCAGTTCTTACCAATGGGCATAAATCCCAGGTCACAGTTCAGAAGCATAAGAAATGTAACATTGATTTTTCCAAAATTCAAAATAGATTCTAGTCTGAGCCCCTATTCTGCTATGTGAATAGCCAGTTTGGAGGGTCTATCCAACCTCTTGATTGCATTTAGATGTGGTGGCAGAATGAGAGGGATTTATGTAATAAATATTTGCTGCCATGCTGGCTTGAGAGATCTCCAAACCTGTCTGTCCATGAAAGTGACACAGGTTCCTTTCACTCTTGCACAAGTCTATTTGGCATTTCTATGATCTTTCTCTCAGAGACACATCTAAAAGTTCAGAAGAGGAAGGACCTTTTCCTATAGGACCCAGGAGTAGCTGTGAATTACCTCCCCAACCCGTCTTCCCCTGAATCCTTCCTAATTTTAAAAGCTAAAAGCTTTCAGATGGCTTCATAGCACAAGAGCTCAGTCCAGTCACAAGAAGACACCAGACAGGTTGGTAATGAGAAACATTCAGCAAAACCAGCTTATTTTCAGCAATGTCAAGGTCGTGAAAGACAAGGAAAAACTGAGGAGCAATTGGGACTAGTCACAGAGCAGGGAGAAATGACAACCAAATGCAATGTAGGATCCTGAAAGGGACCCTGGAACAACAACAACAAAAAGGTACATTACTGGAAAAAACTGGCAAAATTTGAATGGAGTCTTGAATTTGGTTAATAATGTCAATATGAATTTCCTGCTTCTGGTATTATACTATGTTTATACATGATTTTAACATTTGAGAGTGTATATGTGAAGAATATATGGAAGCTACTATTTTGCAATTTTTCTATGAGTCTAAAGTAGTTCAAAGTAAAAAGCTCAATACAAAACTACTTGTTTAGATTTCTAGGCCAGTCGTTCACATTAATATAAGTTGTTTTATAAATAATGATATACATTATTTGAACAAAGTATTGATATTTTTAAATAAGTGTTGATATTTTAAATTATAAATTATAATGAGAAAATTATAATTCACATGCAGTTGTAAGAAAGAATGCAGAGATCGTATGTACACTTTGCCAGTTTTCCTAATGGTAACATCTTATAAAACTATGGTGTAGGGGCACCTGGGTGGCTCAGTCGGATACGCGTCCGACTTCAGCTCAGGCCATGATCTCACAGTTTGTGGGCTCGAGCCCCGCGTCGGGCTCTGTGCTGACAGCCAGCTCAGAGCCTGGAGCCTGTTTCAGATTCTGTGTCTCCCTCTCTCTCTGACCCTCCCCTGCTTGCTCATGCGCTCTCTCTCTGTCTCTCAGAAATAAATAAAATATAAATTAAAAAAAAACTATGGTGTAATATCACAGTTAGTATATTAACATTGATACAGTCAAATTACAGAAACAAGCATTGTTAATGTTGCCCTTTTAGCGACACCTACTTCTCTCTCATCCTTGGGATCCTTAACCCCTGCGAGTCTGTTTTCTGTTTCTATAATCTTGTCATTTCATCCATACATGCTGTATGAAATCATATAGTACGTAACCTTTTGGAATTGGCTGTTTTCACTCAGCATCATTCTCTAGAGATTCATTCAGGTTGTCACACATATCAGTTGTTTATTCTTTTGCACTGCTGAATAATATTCTATGGTGTGTGTGTTACAGCTTGTTTAGGCACTCACCTGCTGAGAGATCGCTGGATTGTTTCCAGTTTGGGCTGTTATGAATAAAGCTGCTATAAACATTTGTGTGCAGGTTTTTGTGGGAACATAAGTTTCATTCTCTGGGATAGAAGCCTAATACAATGGCTAAGCTGTATGGTAGATGCTTATTTAGGGTTTTTTTTAATGCTTATTTTTATTTTTGAGAGAGAGAGTGCAAGCACAAGAGAGTGAGGGAGGGGCAGAGAGATGGGGGCAGGGGACAGAGGATCTGAAGCGGTCTCTGCGCTGACAACAGAGTGTGATACAGGCTTTCACTCACCAACCACAACATCATAACCTGAGCTGACATTGGATGCCTAACCGACTGAGCCACCTAGGTGCCCCTGTTAAGTTTTTTTAAGAAACTGCCACAGGGCACCTGGGTGGCTCAGTCATTGTCAGACTTCAGTTCAGGTCATGATCTCACCATCTGTGAGTTCAAGCCCTGCTTCAGGCTCTGTGCTGACAGCTCAGAGCCTGGAGCCTGTTTTGGATTCTGTGTCTCCCTCTCTTCCCCTCCCCCACTCATACTGTCTCTTGAAAATGAATAAGTGTTTAAAAAAACTTTAAAAAAATAGAAACTGCTGAACTGTTTTACTGAGTGGTCTTTATATTTTACATTCCCACCAGCAATGTATGAGTGATCCATTTGCTCTGCATCCGAATCAGCATTTTAGCCATGCTGATTAGTGTGTAGTGATCTCATGTTGTTTTAATTTGCATTTCCCTAATGGATAATGTTGAACATCTTTTTATGTGTTTATTTGTCTTCTGCATATACTCTTTGGTGAAATCTCTCTTCATGTTGTTTGCCCATTTTATAATTGAATTACTTGTTTGTTTTACTGTTGCATTTTGAGCATTCTTTATATATTCTAGATACTAGTCCTTTGTCAGGTATATGGTATATTAATATTTCTCCCAGTCTGTACCTTCTCTTTTTTTTCTCTCTTATAGGGTCTTTCACAGAGCAAAAGTTTTCAATTTTGATGAAGTCAAATTTTGTCAATATTTTTCTTTTATGGATTTGGGTTTTTGGTGTCAAATGTAAGAAATCTTTGCCTAGCCCTAGATTTAAAGGTTTTCTCCTATTTTTCTTTCTCTGTAAAAGCTCCATGTTTTTATGTTTTACCTTTAAGTCTATGATCCACTTGACCTTTATTTTTATAGAAAGAATGAGACTTAGACTGAGGTTCTCTTCTTTTCTCCCATAAATATCCAACTACTCTAGTACCATTTGTTGAAAGATCTGCATTTCTACAAATTGAATTGTTTTTGCACTTTTGTTAAAATCAGTCAGGCATATTTGTGTGCATCTATTTTACGGTTCTCTATCCTGTTCCACTGATCTATGTGATATTTCTCCTTTAATACCACATAGCCTTGATTACTGTACTATATAACAAGTCTTCATGATCTTATATATGACTGAATTATATATGCCACAATATATAATTATAATGAGGTTTTTTGTGTCCCTAAGTTCATGAGGATATTACTCTGTAGGGTAGGATTTTTTGTATTGTTTTTTTGCCTTATTTTGGTATTAGGGTTATACTAGTATTATAAAGTGAAGTGGAGTCTTCTCTTTCTTTTCCTAGAAGAGATTGTGTAGAATTAGTGTTAATTATTCTTTAAACATTTGGCAGAAAAGTACCTGGGTGGCTCAGTCAGTTAAGCATCTGACTCTTGATTTCGGCTCAGATCATCATCCCAGGGGCATGAGATAAAGATCTGTGTCCTCTGTGCTGAGTGTAGAGCCTGTTTAAGATTTTCTCTCTCTCTCCCTCCGTCTGCCTCTCTCCCCTGCTTGTGTGTGTTCTATCTCAAATAATAATAATAATAATAATAATAATAATAATAATAAACAACATTTGGTAGAATTCTCCAGTGAAACCATTTGGACCAGGAGCTTTTCTTTTGGGAAATTTAAATTTCCCTTAGTAGTCATAAAGCTATTCAAATTGTCTATTTTATAGTAGTTATGAGTTGTGATAATTTTTGTTTCTTTTAGAAATTAGCCCATTTTGTATAACTATTCCTATTTATGCAGAGTTGTTTTTAGTATTCCTTTATTATCCTTTGATGTCTAAAAAGTCTGTAATGATAGCCTCTGGTCATTTTCAATATTAGTAACTTTTATCCCTCCTTTTTTCTGTCAGTCTTTCTAGAGATTTATCTATTTTATTGATCTTTTCAAAGAATTAGCTCTATATTTCATTGATTTTTCTCTATTATTTTTCTGTTTCAATTTTACTGATTTCTGTTCTTACAGAATATAATATTTTTCCTTCCCCTTGTTTTGGGTTTATTTTGCTCTTCTTTTTCTAGGTCCTTGAGGTGACAGCTTATATTATTGATTTGAGACATTTCCCCTTTGCTAATGTAAGTAATTAATGCTATAAATTTACCTGTCAGCAATTCTTCAAAAATTTTGGTACATTTTATTTTTATTTTCATTTTCATTATATTCAATGGATTCATTTTCCCTTGATACTTCCTCTGTGACCTATTGATTATTTAAGTGTGTATTGTTTAGTTTTCAAGTATTTGGAAATTTTCCTGTTATCTTTCAGTTATGATTTCTAGTTTGATTCAACTGTCAAAGAATATACTGTATCATTTCAAATTCTTTCAATTTTTTTTAAAAAAAGTTGTTCTATGGCCCAAGATATGGTCCATCTTGATACATATTCTGTGGGAATTTGGGAAGAAAGTGTATCCTGGAATTATTTGGTGGCATGGTCCGTACGCGTTGATTAGATCATGTTTATTGATGGTGGTGTTGAGTTCATAGCTCTTCTTTGTCCTTGATGGCTTCCTGTCTATTGCTTAATCAATTGTCGAGAAAGGAGTATTGAAGTCTCCAACTATAATTGTGGGTTTGTGTCCATCTCCTTTTAGTTCTGTCACTTTTTGCCTCACACACATTGTGGCTCTGATGTTCTAACCTACTCAGGATAGCTGTGTCTTTGGGTGGATCGATCCTGTTATTACGTAATGTCACTCTGTCTCTGGCAATTTTCTCTGAAGTATATTTTATCTGAAAGAACATAATTATTTCTGCTTCATTTTGACTAAAGTGTGTATGATATATCTTATTCCATCTTTTTACTTTCAATCCGCCTGTGTCATGTTTGAAATGAACGTCTTGTAGATAACATGTAGCTGTCAGTTTTTAATCCACTTTTAATGAGTGTATTTAGAAATTTTATATTTAATGTAATTATTGATTTGTCAAAACTTAAGTTTGCCGTTTTATTTTTTGTTTCCTGTTTGCTCTGCTTTTCATCTTTCTGCTTCCTGCTTCCTGTGCGCTACTTGAACTTTTTTAAGAATTCCATTTTGGGAGCTCCAGGCTGGCTCAGTCAATAGAGCATGCAACTCTTGATTTCAAGGTCATGAGTTTAAGTCCCATATTGGGCATAGAGCTTACTTTAAAAAAAAAAAATTCCATCTGGGTTTTTCAAGATGGAAGAACAGCATAGAAGTTCTCAGCGTGTCTTGTCCTGAAAGGCAGCTAGACCAGCACTAAACCATTTTGCACATGTAGGAAACAGATCTGAGGATTAACACAACAATTAATATAACTTGAGCCACAGAACTCAGCAGGTACACAGTACAGAGANGCATTTAGAGACTACAGAAAAAGTACTCCTCCTGAAAGTAACTGGAGAGAAAGAGAGTGAAAACTCAGAAGGGACTGAACAAGAAATCTGTTCTCTAAAACCATTGACAGGGAGAAAGGAGAGGGTTTCAATACCATTAGGATTCCGAAGCTCAATACCTGGCAGTGCCTTGGTGAGGAAGCAGGGCGAATCCCCAGGAGTGAGCAGCAGAGTCTCAGGGGTCCATGGGCCACATGGATGCAACCCCTGGATGGTTGGAGTGGATACAAACTGCAGTGTTCTCTGAAGTGAGGGGTTTGGAAACACATGCCCCAAAGATAAAACTCTGGAGGAAAGTGCCATCTGACAGATTGACAGTTTGGACATGGACAGGGTAGAATTGAGGAATGGATGGAAGCCTGCAGAAAAGGAGGGGAGTGCTTAACTGTAGGTCAGTGAGAGCGCCAAGCTCCAATGCCAGAGACTAGGAAGCTGGGTGAAGCCATTTCCACCTATCCCACCCATGTGCATACACACCAAACTGATCCACCCCAGTAAACTAAGCCAGGCCACCTAGTGGAGAATGGAGCCATTACACCAAGTCCCACCCAACTGCACTCTCCAAGCACATCCCCTAGACCAGCACAACTCTCTCTGGCAACTTAGTGTATGGACTATAGACTGCTTCATAGTTTGAGTTCTAGGGGAAACTGGATGCAACTTCATTTCGGTTTCATTCTGTTTATTGGTTCATCTATTTGGTTTTGTTTGTTGCTTCTTTCTTTGTCTAAATTGTTTTTTTTTTCATTTTCTTAGATACAGAAATAGAAATTTTTATTTTCTTTAAAAATTTTTAAAATTCTTTTTACTATATTTTTAGTTTTTTGTAAATTTTTAATTGTATTTCACTTCATTCCCTTTTATTCTATTATAAACATTTTTCCTTTTTATCTTATCTTTTTATTTTTTTTTCTTTTCTTTCCCTTTTTTCTCCATTCTGTCAAACTTCTTTCAATAACCAGACCATAATACACCTAGGATATATCTTCCTTTATTTGATTTTCGGTGTTGCTTTTAATTTTTAATTTTATTCATTCTTTTTCTTCCTCCAAAATGACAAAATGAGGGAATTCACCCCAAAAGAAATAACAGGAAGAAATGACAGCCAAGGGCTTAATCAACACAGATATAAGCAAGATGTCTGAACTAGAATTTAGAACCACGATAAGAATACTACCTGAAGGGGGGGTGCCTGGGTGGCCCAGTTGGTTGAACATCCAACTTTGGCTCAGGTACTGATATCACAGTTCATGGGTTCGAGCCCCTCCTCGAACTCTGTGCTGACAGCTCCGAGGCTGGAGCCTGCTTCCAATTCTGTGTGTCCCTCTCTCTCTGCCCCTCCTCTGCTCATGATCTGTGTCTCTCTGTCTCTCATAAATAAATAAATGTTTAAAAAAAAAAAAGAATACTACCTGAGGTTGAAAAAAGTGTAGAATCCCTTTATGTGGAGATAAAAGAAGTAAAATCTAGTCAGGATGAAATTAAAAATGCTATAGGCAAAATGCAATCTCAAACTGATGCCATTGCAGCAAGGATGGACGAAGGAGAGCAGCGAGTCAGCAATATAAAAGACAACATTATGGAGAATAATGAAGCAGAAAAAAAGAGGGAAACTAAGGCAAAAGACCTCTCATGATACAAGAATTAGGGAACTCTGTGACTTAATAAAAAGGAATAACATCCAAATCATGGGAATCCCAGAAGATGAAGAGATAGAAAAAATAAATAGAAGATTTATGTGAGCAAATTATAGCAGAAAATGTTCCTAATCTGAGGAAAGACATAAATATCAAAATCCAAGAAGCACAGAGAACTCCCAATAGATTCAACAAAAACTGACCATCAACAAGGCATGTGATAGTCAAATTCACAAAATATACAGACAAGGAAAGAATTATGAAAGCAGCAAGGGGGGAAAAAGTCCTCAACCTATAAGGGAAGACAGATCATGTTTGCAGCAAATCTATCCACAGAAACTTGGCAGGCCAGAAAAGAGTGACAGGATATATTCAGTGTGCTGAATCAGAAAAATATGCAGCCAAAAATTCTTTATCCAGCAAGGCTGTCATTCAAAATGAGAGATAAAAAGTTTCCCAGATAAACAAAAACTAAAGGAGTTTGTGACCACTAAACCAGTCCTGCAAGAAATTTTAAGGGGAACTCTCTTGAGTGGAGAAAAGATGAAACAAAACAAAACAAAAAGATCAAAACAACAAAGATTAGGACCAAAGAATATCACCAAAACCTCCAACTCTACGGGCAACACAATGACACTAAATTCATATCCTTCAGGATTCACTCTAAATGTCAATGGACTAAATGTTCCAACAGAAAGACATAGGGTATCAGAATGGATAAGAAAACAAGACCCATCTACATTCTGCTTACAAGACACTCATTTTAGACCTAAAGTCACCTTTAGGTTGTAAGTAAGGGGATAGAGAACCATCTATCATGCTATGGTAACCAAAAGAAAGCTGGAGTAGCCATACTTATTACAGACAAACTACATTTTAAAATAAAGACTGTAAAAGAGGTAAAGAAGGGAATTATATCATAATTAAGGGATCTATCCACCAAGAAGTTCTAATGATTGTAAACATTTACACTCTAAGTGTGGAAGCACCCAAATATATAAATCAATTAATCACAAACATAAAGAAACTCACTGATAATAATACGATAATTGTAGGGGACTTCAATACCCCACTTACAGCAATGGACAGGTCATTTGAGCAGAAAATCAACAAGGAAACAATGACTTTGAATGACACACTGGACCAGATGGACTTAACAGATATATTCAGAACATTTCATCCTAAAGCAACAGAATATGCATTCTTCTCAAGTGCACATAGAACATTCTCCAGAATAGATGACATACTTGGACACAAATTAGCCCTAAACAAGTAAAAAAGATTGAGATCATACCATGCATATTTTCAAACCACAACACTATGAAACTTGAAATTAAACACAAGAAAAAGTTTGGAAAGACCATGAATACTTGGAAATTAAAGAACATTGTATGAAACAATGTTGGGTGAACCAAGAAATTAAAGAGGAAATTAAAAAGTGCATGGAAGTCAATGAAAAAGAAAACACGACAGCCGCAAACCTCTGGGATGCAGCAAACACAGTGATAAGAGGGAAATATATAGCAATCCAGACCTTCCTAAATAAGGAAAAAATTTTCAGATATACACAACCTAACCTTACACTTTAAACATCTGGAAAAAGAATAGCAAAATAACACCAGCATTCTTCACAGAGCTAGAACAAATAATCCTAAAATTTGCATGGAAGCAGAAAAGACCCCAAATAGCCAAAGCAATCCTGAAAAAGAAAACCAAAGCCAGAGGCAGCACAATTCTGGACTTCAAGCTGTATTACAAAGCTGTAATCATCAAGGCAGTATGGTGCTGACACAAAAACCGACACATAGACCAATTAGAAGGATAGAGAACCCAGAAACTTGTTTTCTCTTTGTTTTCTTTTTTAGATTCCACATGTAAGTGAAATGATATGGTGGCTGTTCTCTGTCTGACTTATTCCACTTAGTATAATATCCTTTAGATCCATCCACGTTGTTGCAAATGGCAAGATTTCATTACTTTTTATGACTGAGTAATATTATATTGTATATCTGTCACATCTTCCTTATTTAATCATCTATTGCTGGACACTTGGGTTGCTTCTACATCTTGGCTATTATAAATAATACTGAAATAAACATAGAGGTGTATATATCTTTTCAAATTAGTGTTTTTGTGGAGCACCTGGGTGGCTCAGTTGGTTAAGCATCCAACTCTTGGTTTGAGCTCAGGTCATGATCTCCCAGTTCATAAGTTTGAGCCCCATGTCAGGCCCTGTGCTCACAGTGCAAAGCCTGCTTGGAATTCTCTCCTTCTCTCTCTGCCCCTCCGCCCTCTAAATAAATAAACTTTTTAAAAAATAGTGGTTTTTTTCCCTTCATGTAAATACCCAGTAGTAGAATTACTTGATAATGTGATATTTCGATGTTTAATTTTATGAGGAACCTCCATACTGGTTTCCATAGTGATTGAATCAATTTACATTCCTCTCAACAGTGCATAAGGGCTCCTTTTTCTCCACATCGTTACCAACACTTGTTATTTTTTGTCCTTTTGATACAAGTCATTCTGACAGGTGTGAGATAATAGCTCACTGTGGTTTTGACTTGTATGTCCCTGATGACTGTAATGTTGAGCATCTTTTCACATGTCAGTTGAACATCTGTAAGTCTGAAAAAATTTCGATTTAGGTTTTCTGACAAATTTTAATCAGACTATTTGTGTCCTTGGTGTTGAATTGTGTAAGTTCTTTATGCATTTTGGGTATTAGCTTCTCCAAATATATCATTTGCAAATATCTTCTCCCATCAAGTAGATTGCTTTTTCACCTTGTTGATGAAAGGTGAAAGGTTGTGGTTTTCTTCTGTGTGGAAAAAGCTTTTCTTCTCCTTCCAGAACTCTATGACATGAATATTCTTCTTTTGTTTCTTTTTTAAATTTTTTAATGTTTATTATTTTTGAGAGAGACAGAGACAGAGACAGAGACAGAGAACAAGCAGGGGTGGAGAGAGAGGGAGACACAGAATTGGAAGCAGGCCCCAGGCTCTATACTGTCAGCACATGGCCTGATGCGGGGCTTGAACTCACAGACTGCTAGATCATGACCTGAGCTGAAGTCGGCGAGTTAACTGACTGAGCCGCCCAGGTGCCCCTCTTCTTTTGTTCCTTTACTGAGAATTCCTTTTTACTTCTCATTTGTTTCAAGCATGTTCATAATTGCTCATGAAGAATTTTTATCATTGCTGCTTTAAACTCTTTGTCACATAATTCTACCATTTCAGACATCTTGGTGTTGACATCTATTGATTGTCTTTTTCATTCACTTTGAAAATTCCTGGGTCATGTTATGGTGAGTGATTTTCAATTGAAATCTGGACATTTTGAGTATTATGTTTGACTCTAGATCTTATTTGAACCTTCTATTTTAGCTGACATCCTCTGATACTACTGTAGTGGCTGGGGGTCAGAGGAGGGAAGGGCATCTCATTATTGTCAGATACAGGTGGAAGTCCAAGGTCACCACTTAGCCTCCATTGATATCTGAGAGCAGGGTAGGGGGGAAACTCCTTGCTACTGTTAGGTGTGCAGGTAGGAGTTCTAGATTACCAGTACACTCTACTGATATCAATCTAAGCTGGGAGGGGTAAGAATATCTCATTGTTGTTCCACATAGCTTCAACTAATACCGTGGGGATGGAGGAGAGGGTGGCTTCCTTATGGCTAACTCTCCACTAGGCCTCCTCTGTTACCACCCCACTGGGAAGGAGGAGTACCTCATTACTGACAGGTAGAGGTGGAAGTTAAGGGTTCCTGTGTGGTTTCTGTTGACACTGTAATGGGGTAGGCCTCCTTATCATCCAATGAGGATAAACTTTCCAGCTCTCTACTGATACCACTACAGCAAGAGAGTGGTGATATCTCATTGTAGCTTGGTGAAGGTGGAAGTCTAGGCTTACTACTTAGTCTTTACTGACATCAGTAGGATGGAGAAGTAGTTTTTCTGTAGTGTTTGGCTGGCGTGAGGGAGTTATCATCTAAAAGCTTACTTCCTTTCTAGGCAGTCCCTTTTCTGGCCCATTGGTTAGTGAGAACAAACTTTTATTAGGGCTTTTTTGTTTGTTTGTTTGTGCCCATTGCTGTTTACAGGTTGCTGGCTTCTTCAGCTCCAAGTATGGGATATATAGTACAGAAACAACAACAACCAGGGAACTCACCATTGTGTCATTATTTGGTTACTGAGGTCCCTAGCTGCTCTATTATATTTAGGGAGAGGAATAAGGAAAAGTACGTCTACTTTATTTTCCTGAAAATGGAAGTCAAATACTAATATTTACAAATTTTGAAACATCTTGAATTGTTGAATTCTCTAGCCTATATCCGGAGTCCTTTCTTTTCTCACCTCTACCTATTCAGTGACTAGAAGGGACTCTTTGTATATCTGTTTTCACCAGGATGTCTCATCCCTAGGGTAGTAATCAAAAATAGTTGACCATGAATAAGGGGGTGGGGGGGAGTTGTTCCACAAAGAGTAAAAGGAAATATGAGGTGCAAAAAATGGGTTATTGTTCTTTTAAAAGTTATCCTCATTTATGTTTGTAACTCTTGCAGCAATTTATGAATTAGGTGCTATTTTCATTTTACATTAAAAAGACTGAGGTTGCTAGAGGTGGCAAACGTTCCCAAGGTAAGAAGACATGAAGAGATGGAGTCAGTTATGTCTGTCCCTTTGTTAGGAAAGCAAAGCAGAAGAAGCCCACTTACATATCACTGCTGCAATAACATGTCACAGAGCCATTTCGCATTGAAGGAAAATCTGGAAAAGCTGTTTGGTGTTTAAAGTGGATGGCAATGAGAAGGTTGAGATGCTGTTAGGCTCACCCATTATGTTTGTCTTCATCCATGACTGTTAACCAGAGAGGCCGGCACAAATCTCTAAGGAATCTACTTTATTTTTAAAAGACACGTTCGACATGCTTAAATATTTGGAAACTTTAAAAATGAATAAGTTTAAAGAAAATTAAACTTAACATCCACTAGGGAAAAATGTAATGTTTAATATATGTGGTGAAAGAATATTTTCTATTTACCCAAAAGGGGTATGCATGGATTTAAACAGATTAAAAAGCATGGTATCAGGAAGGAGNTGTGTGTGTGTGTGTGTGTGTGTGTGTGTGTGTATGTATATAAAGAGCTTTATTATGGGGAATTGGCTCACTTGATTATGGAAGATGAGAAGTCCCATGATCTGCTGTCTGCAAGTCAGAGGCCCAGGAAAGCCAGTGGTATAATTTAATCCAAGTCTAAAGGCCTAAGAAACAAGAGAGCTGGTGGTATAAGTATCAGCCTGAGTGCAGGAGAAGATGGATGTCTCTGCTCAAGCAGTCAGGCAGGGAAAAATTTTCTTTTCCTCCACTTTTTTTTCTATTCAGACCCTCAACAGATTGGATGATGCCCACCCATGTTGGGAAGGGAAATCTGCTTTACTCAGTCCAATCCAAATGCTAATCTGGAAACACCCTCACGGACTCCCCCAGAGATAATGTTTAGGCAAATGGCTGGGCACCCTGGGATCTCATCAAGTTGACAAATAAAATTAATCATCACACTACCCAATACTCTGGAAGTTGTGGGAATGCTAATGGCCATATACAGAGATGGGCTGACCATCCTCTTTGTCAGCTTCAGCTCATCTGTGGAAACAGTTCAGTTTGTTCTCTGGATCTGTCTAGTCAGGTTGCAAGGTATCAGTGATAGTTTGGTGACAGTGTTATCTTGTCCTAAAGTGTAAGAGAGAGACATAGGGGTAGGGAAAAAGGGAGACAAATTCTGCTAACCACAGCCAGGACTACGTGCTTTGTTTGGGCATGTTTTCCTTCAGGTCACTTGCCATATAGAGCAGTCAAGCTCAAGTAATTTGAGGAAAAGATCTTCCACTCTACATGATTGCTAATTGCCCAAGGAGCAAAGCAGAGTAGAAATAACAAGGAGATATGAAACTCCAAATGTTGGTGATAACTGTTTTTAACCTTTCCTAAAGGAACATTAAGGAGGCTTTAATACTTTGGTAGGGGGAACACCAGTGTGTGGAAAACGAAGCAGCAGTTGCTGACAGAATCACTTTCCACCTGAAGGAACTGTGCCAGAATCAATTTCTAATAGGAGGGAAGGGTAATGAGAGTGCATTGTGGATTGCAGTCACATTCTACATCACATTCTACATCTCTAAAAGCTTCTCTGGACAGATTGTAAATTACACTGACCTTAAAGAAAATGTTCACACTAAGGTTTTGGTTTTTATGAACATTCCACCCGGACAGTCTGACCGGGCTTTCGATAAAGTAAGGAATGAGCCAAGAAACCAACTGAACCACAGAGAGCTAAGGGGCACGCCTGGTTTTATGATTGACTCTGATTGTTTTCTTGCCACCCATATATCTAGGGAGAAAGAAGCATTATTTCCATAAATGGTAACCTCCCCAAGGCCAATATTTTGGAATATTTACTAGTCATCCCAAACTTGCTTTGGCTATTGTTAAAATCAATGTGGTATTTGGGGCTTTCCTTCAGGTTTCAAAATTACTGTTGAGACCATCAGACCATCTTTTGTTTGTAAACAGGCTATTGGATATCACACTAAGCAGGGCTCTTGATTAAAAACAACACGCACTAGGGGCACCTGGGTGGCTCGGTTAAGAGTCTGACTTTGGTTCAGGTCATGATCTGACCTGTATGTCAGTCTGTGAGTTCAAGCCCTGCATCAGGCTCTGTGCTGACAGCTCAGAGCCTGGAGCCTGCTTTGGATTCTGTGTCTTCGTCTCTCTCTGCAACTCCATTTGTGCGCGCGCTCTCTCTCTCTCAAAAATAAGTAGACACTAAATTTTAAAAAAAGAAAACAACATAGACTAACTCTAGGCATGTATCAGAAGCATAATGGCTGAGGAAGAAGGCCTAACCATTATCCCACCACAGGATCTGTTTGCTCAACAGAGCCCCATGGCCTCTGCAGGCACCACGGGTATCACTGCCTCTCTATCTTCTCCGTGGGCTCTGCTGCACTTCATGGCCTGGTCATGCCCTCCATGTTGCTGGACTTCACTGCAAATTACCACCCGCTGACCAGCCTCTCAAAGTTCAGCCCAGATAGAAGTGCCTTATATAAGATGTACTGAGGCCACATGGTCATACTTTAGCTCAAGCTCCTAGGGAATGGGGAAATTCCTCAAAAAGGAAGGGTATACAGGCAGCCAGAACAACATTGCTCACTGTACATGAGTTAGAAAAAAATAAAATAAAAATAACTATTTCTATGTAATATCCAAATTAAATATATATACATACTAATTAATATACACTATATTGTATATATACCATGTGTATGTATAAGTTATTTTTTAGAAATCAATCAGTATATATATAGTAGATTTGGATGTCCCAGTGAAGACCTTATTTTCAACTCATCACTAATAGCAATACAAGACTAACTGAAAATCTTTTTTTCAAAATTTCATTCCTTTTTATTGAGGCATAATCGACATACAACATTATATTAGTTTCAGGTGTACAATATAATGGTTCATTATTTGTATATATTGTGAAGTGATCACCACAGTAAATCTAGTGGGTTATAGATTTTTTTCTTATGATGAGAACTTTTCAGATCTATTTTCTTAGCAACTTTCAAATATGCAATACAGCGTTATTAACCATAGTTACCATGATGCCCATTACATCCCTATGACTTACTTATTTCATAACTATAAATTTGTACCTTTGACCCCTTTTACCCACACCCCTCATCCCCTGCCTCTGGCCACTACAGACACTTCTCTGTATCTATGAGGTTGAGCTTTTTAAAAAAATGTTGTGAGATCACATGGTATTTGTCTTTCTCTGACNCCCCCCAACCCCCCCCCCCCCCACACACTCTCACCACAATCTCTTTATCCATTAATTCGTTTTTGGACAGTTGGGTTGATTCCATATCTTGGCTATTGTAAATATTGTAAATATTGCTGCAGTGAACATTGGGGTCCTATATCTTTTTGAGTTAGTATTTTTATTTTCTTTGGATAAATACTCAACAGTGGTGTTTCTGGATCATATTTTTATTTTTTTGAAAAACCTTCATACTGTTATCTATAATGGCTGCAATAGATTGCATTCCCACCAACAGTGCACAAAGGCCTCTTTTTCTCCATATCCTCACCAATATGTAATAATAGTTTAATAATAGCTATTCTAATTAACAGGTGTGAGGTAGTATCTCATTATAGTTTTGATTTGTGATGATTAGTGATGTTGAGCATATTTTCATGTTGGTCATTTGTATGTCATCTTTGGAAAAATGGCTATTCAGATCTTTTGCCCATTTTTTAATTGGACTGATTTTATGTTTGCTTGGTTTTGTTTTTGTCTTGTTATTAAGTTGTTTGGCTTCTTTATATATTTTGGATATTAATCTCTTAGCAGATATATGATTTAAAAATATTTTCTCCCATTTGGCAGGTTGCCTTTTCAGTTTGTTGATGGTGTCCTTGGCTGTGCAGAAGCTTTTTAGTATGATAGTTCCACTTGTTTAATTTTGCTTTTTTTGCCTTTGCTTTTGGGGTCAAATCCAAAACTTATCAGCAAGATCAATGTCATAGACCTTATAGCCTATGTTTTCATGGTTTCAGGTCTTACATTCAAGTCTTTAACCCATATTGAGTTACTTTTTGTGTGTGGTGTAAGATAGTGGTCCAGTTTCATTCTTTTGTATGTGGCCTTCCACTTTGCTCAACACCATTTATTAAAAAACATTGTACGTTCTTGGCTTCTTTNATTAGTGATGTTGAGCATATTTTCATGTTGGTCATTTGTATGTCATCTTTGGAAAAATGGCTATTCAGATCTTTTGCCCATTTTTTAATTGGACTGATTTTATGTTTGCTTGGTTTTGTTTTTGTCTTGTTATTAAGTTGTTTGGCTTCTTTATATATTTTGGATATTAATCTCTTAGCAGATATATGATTTAAAAATATTTTCTCCCATTTGGCAGGTTGCCTTTTCAGTTTGTTGATGGTGTCCTTGGCTGTGCAGAAGCTTTTTAGTATGATAGTTCCACTTGTTTAATTTTGCTTTTTTTGCCTTTGCTTTTGGGGTCAAATCCAAAACTTATCAGCAAGATCAATGTCATAGACCTTATAGCCTATGTTTTCATGGTTTCAGGTCTTACATTCAAGTCTTTAACCCATATTGAGTTACTTTTTGTGTGTGGTGTAAGATAGTGGTCCAGTTTCATTCTTTTGTATGTGGCCTTCCACTTTGCTCAACACCATTTATTAAAAAACATTGTACGTTCTTGGCTTCTTTTCATAAATTAATTGACCATATATGTGTGGGTTTATTTCTGGGCTCTCTAATCTGTTCTGTTGATCTACATGTCTGTTTTTAAGCCAATACAATACTATTTTGAATGCTACAGCTCTGTAATATAGTTTGAATTAAGAAATACAATGCCTCAGCTTTATCCTTCTTTCTCAATATTGCTTTAGCTAGTCAGGGTCTTTTGTGGTTCCATACAAATTTTAGGATTATCTGTTCTATTTCTGTGAAAAATGCCACTGGAATTTTGGTCAGGATTGCACTGAACATGCAGATTGTTATGGATAGTATGGACATTTTGACAATATTAATTCTTCTAAACCATGGGTATAGAATATCTTTCCATTTATTTGTGTCACCTTCAATTTCTTTCAACAATGTCTTATATAGTTTTCAGTGTTTAAGTCTTCCACCTTCATGATTAAATTTATTCCTAGGTGTTTTATTCTTTTTGATGCAATTGTAAATGGGATTGTTTTCTTCACTTCTCGTTTGATAATTTGTTATTAGTGCTTATAAGTGTAATAGATTTCTATGTATTAATTTTATATCCATAGTAATCTTTACAGGGGATTTGCACTGGGTCCACTGACAAGCCACACTGATTTGTACCACTTTCCTGCCCTACACAGCTCAACCCATCCTCCACCCCACTACTTCTTGGCCTTTTTGTTAAACATTTGCTTCTGAGCTACGTCCTATAGAGGGATGCCATAGGGGCAAAAGGGAATATAATTAATATTTACTGAGTGCTTATTTATTATTAAGTGTTCTAAGAACCTAGTTATCTTAACATTATCCTTGTAACAGGTTGGAATGTCACCTTACAGTACCCACCTGGTTTGAAGCCCAGCTCTACCACATATTGTGTGAACTTAGGCACAGATTTAACCTTTGTGGCCAGATTTTTCATCTATAAAATGGAGATGTTCTCAGAATTGTTGGCTGAAAGGCACCAAGCTCTGTGACAGATGATCAACTGTGAAATAATCTGGTCCATCCGTAAGTGTCTCCTCCTTCAAGAAGGTTGTTTTAATCTCCTCAGGCTGATGGATGGCACCCTCCTTCCTTTGTCTTGAGTGCTCTTTTTGTCTTTGGTTTTCACCTTCTTCATGGAGCTCAATACAGGTAGTGAAGTCTACTGGATAGCAGGGATCTTCACTGTAACTGTAGCAGCGCCTAATAATCTAACATAGCCATTTTTCCCTTTGATGATTGCTTCCTGGGTTAGTTCTAGGTAACAGGTGGATCACAGTTAGAGGCATGTGATAGGAAAATTACCTGGACTCTCATTCATTGAGGGAACAGTTCTCATTGTAGGAGATACAGACGATCTGGAGTGTTTTTGAAGGAATAACAGATTCACTTCTTCTAGTTTGTGTTCATTCCAGGAGAAAGAGAGAGGTACTGCTAATATTATTTAAGCTATCTTTATTTCTGAGCTCAAATAGCTAAATTTGCATAAATGTAAATGTATGATGCAATTCCACTATGTAGTCACAGGCTAAGGAACTTACCTCGTCTTAGCTCATTGGTGAATCTCACTCAGGATGAAACTGTATACCCAAATTTCAGTGAATTGCAAATGACAGTGTTGGGTGATAAGACAAGGAGAACACGTCTGATTTGTGGAAAATGTTCTAATGCTGCATTAAGACATTAAGAGCCCTATTCAAAGTAATCTTGACTGCTAGAAGATATAGCTAAATTTCTGGTGTTTCTGCCTACTTTCTTAATGCTGAAAGCAAAATTTATGTCCCTCCTCATCCAGGCAATGTGCCTGAGGGCAATGTGCAGTTTGCATTTCTCTTTGGTGTCCCATGGATGCTTTCTTACCACTACCATTGATTCTCATTTCCTATGGGAATGTGGCCTTTCATACCGAAGGTACAGAGTGAGGGGGCTCTGTGCAAGTGCTGCTGACACCTGCAGAGTGCTCATTATATGGTGTCATTTATTCTTCCCTTGTTTGACCATGTGGGTATAGGCCACTAAAATCTATAGCCAGGCTCCTGCTCTTTTTGCTGCAAATGGAATTTATGGTTCATCCAAATTTCCTGCGTTTTTTTAGGCAGGCAAAATAATTTTATAAAGTCCCTTGAAGAGTAATCACACCGAATATGTTTAGAAGGACAATGTTATTATTACATTATCATAATAAGCTCAGGAACATTTAGGATAGGGATTGTATCTCTTTTATCTAGCTCTAGAACTCTTCATGATTCCTAGCCTAAGATAGGTCATCAGAAAATGTTTGTTGAATTTAATTGCATTGTCTACATCATAGACTTGATGCTTGGGCTTTTAACATGGATTTTATGAGGTGTTGAAATTGTATGAAAAAGTATATGTGTATGTACATTTTTGCCTTTGGGGGAAGATCCTCCTCTACTCTGGGAATACTGGTGACTCCTTCCCTTATATTTTGATCCAGGCGAGGGAGGAAGCAATGGTGGAGAGAATGGAGGGAGAGTTTGAGACAGATGATTCAAGAGAGGCTATAGGAGCGTCAAAGCTGGAAGATGCTAAGAGAAAATAGGTGTATAAAGAAATGTGGGGGAAATTCTTGCCAAATATGTCAAAGTGTTACCCTATCACATCACCCATAGATGAGGTCAGTTTTCAGGGGCACTGCGAAGGGCTCTGTCTCATCTCCTTTAAAAATGTAGCTTTGGTGTTACAGCTCCTTGCCAGTTCAGCCTAGACCTCTTTCCTTCATTCTAAATCAGAGTAACTCATCTTCATTGTCTTTCCTGCTCAAAATGTTTTTATTAAGACCAAATTATAAACTCTAGAGGTTTCGGGTTTCAGGTAATAGTGACCTAGGTTGTTCAGATCAACGCTCTTGCTGAAAACGCAACAAAAAATACACTACTACCTTAAAATAACCAAGGATCTGAAAACACAGGAAAGTATTTTTAGGTCAGGGTGCTTGGGTACTGACTCTTGATTTGGCTCAGATCATGATCTCATGGTTTGGGAGTTCGAGCCCCATGTCAGGCTCTGTGCTGACAGCTTAGGGCCTGCTGGGAATCCTCTCTCTCTCTCCCCCTCTTTGCCCCTCCCCCATTAGTGCATGTGTGTACACACTCTGTCTCAAAATAAATAAATAAACTTGGAGGAAAGAAGAATTTTCAGGTTAATATCTGGCTGCTACCAAAATGGTAAGAAGATTACTGATGATCAAAACCCCTAAGGGTGTCTGTCAACACTGCTATGGCCAATAGAGGCTGGATGGATCCAGGTAAGACTAGGAGCTCAGAGAAACTGAAGAGGACAGCTTCCCCCAGATTAGTATACATATGGATTAAGCATAACCCAGATCTCAATCTGCCACCCCTGCCCCTCAACCTCAGTGGGCTGCCAGAAAGCTCGCTTGGCAATTAGCAAGGCAGGAGAATTTAAAAGAAAAGGAACAAAAAGTCTTCAAGAAGTTGTGGCCACAGACCACCCTCTTGTGGGTTTGTACTATGTGAACACTTAGCCTGGGTGAATTTGGTGTAGAGAGATCTCAGTTGTTATTGATCCCAGATGCCTGGCCAAACCAAAATAAAGGCTCTCTAGGGGTGGGGGTGGGGGCACATCCAAACTAGGCTTTGGTGTACCCCCATAAGTAATTTAAGGACAGTGACCAGTTACTTCTCCAAAGATAACCAAGCATCATGGGAACAAGAACCGCCAAACCAAGACAGAAAAAATAGACCCATACAGACTTCGGCTATAAGACCCAGGTTTAAAAACAATTATGCCTATATGTTTGTGGAAATAAATGACAACCTTGAAAATAACTATAAGGAGGCTATAAAAAGTTACATCCCGCATCTGAAGAAGAACCAAACTAGAAATAAAAATGATAGTAACTGAAATTTAAAACTCGATGATCGTATTTGCAACATTTTGACAATATGAGGAAGAAATAATGAGTGGGAAGGTGGAGCAGAAGACCTTATACAGAATGCAGTACTGAGAGGAGAATGAAAAAGAATACACAAAAGTTTATAGGGGGTGTGGAGAATACAGTACAACCTTCTAACACTGCCATGCCAGGAAGAGATGGAAGAGACTAGCATGGTAACCGAGAATTTATCAGGATTAAGGGACCCCTTGGATTCCAAACAGAATAGAACAAAACCCATACCTAGAAAGGCAAAAGTACCACACTCATCAATCAAAAAGGATTCCCAGTATCAGACCAGATACTGGCTGTTGCACAAGATCAGGGGCCTGAGGGCCTCTTGTAGAAGTTGTTACCCTTTTAGGAGCTAGAATATGGAGAAACCTGGTGGGGGGGGGACCTAATCAACTAGGGATCAAAGTAGCAACTCTCTAGCAACTGGTATTTTAAACACGTGTTGGCAGTACTAATACATACCAATTGAATACAAGCTCTGCTTACAGCCCTTCCACTGGGCTCCTTAACAGCTCTCATCCTTCCTCCCTCCTGATCGCTGCCTCAATTAACTTCCCCCTTGCACATTTACATCTTCCGACACAACTGCTTCCTTGTCTAGCTCTACCAGGGATGTACCTTAATGAAAAATCCATCGGAGAACTTCCTTTTGCAAAACCTGGATCTTACTTCCCCAGAACACTCTGGGATTGCATATTCTCTTTTGGCAAACTGTTCATTCCTGATATGACTATATCATTTTGTTGCACCTTAAATGGGCTTTATAAAATGAAAATCCAGACTTATGCAGGAAACAGGAGGTATTTCTTTGCTTTATAGTCAGATTCAAAATAGGCTTCCCTCAAATGAAAAGCTCCTTTGCTATATATTTGCAGAAAAATTTATTACACAGTATGCTTGTAATAAAGTTAGAAAATACAAATAAAATACGTGTAATCTCCTTTCACCTCCCTCAGATATTGACTCTGCCTATATCTGGTATATATGCATGTGTGTGTAAATAATACGTATATATGATCCAGTTAGCTAACATTCACTTTATATATAAACCTTTTCAAGATATATCTGCATTTATTATCAATGGAAGGTACACCAAGGTATAGCCATATTTAGCAAAAGAAATATTTTCTTATTCCTAACAACAGTACCTTTATTTGAATTTTAGTGATGGATCAAGCACTATCAATGTGAAGTTGCTTTGACATCAAATGAAAAATCCTGGAGTAGGGCAGCTCAATATGATTTGGATTATTATCTTCAGATACAAAAGCGTATCAGGAGCTCAGAGCCCAAGAACTTCATATTTTAAACCTTGGGGCTTGAACTACATTTGAATTCAAATTTGGTAATGCCCTTAGATCAACTTGAGCTGACAAATTCTTTAGAAGAAAGTGGAATAAGGCAATTTGATGGAAATTATACTGTGCAATGCCTTGTCACTCCAGATATTTCATTTTAACATTAAATTTTTTTCAATTAATTTAAAGGTAACTGCTACATGCCAGATATCCAAGCTATTTGTCATTATTATTCATTTATTTATATGCAGCACTGTCATTTACAGGGACATAATTCTTAAGGAAACATAATTGCTCTAAACCTATCAACTTGCTTATGTAAAACTTCATAAAATCTTGTCTCTGGAAAGAAAGGCTAAGCATTGGTTATTAGAGAATGTTCACCTAGGACCTCTGCATACCGTGCACACTTGAGCCTCTGTTCCCAGTCCCCTCACATCCAGCAGGCTCCTTGCCCTAAGACCTAGGACCCTGGGGTTTATACAGTATTGTTCAAATAATAATGAACCGTCACACACAAAAAAATTGCTGATTAAAGGTGGCTTCCAGGGAAAAAGAGCAATGTGTATTGTGAAATATGTGGGAAGAACTACTGCACTGACACATGAAGTAAAAATAAATGTCTATTAATACATCCTACATCCCTTTGCCCTCTTCGTTTGACAAGAACAAAGAAACACACTCAAAAATCTAAAGAAGCATGGAGCAGAAGGGATTTAAGAGTTCCTTTTGTCCAACATTGTTTTACAGGTATTGAAACTGATACCAGCAAAGTTCACCGCACAAGACAACCCTGAGACAGAGAAGTCTCCAGAGTCTGTTGGTCATGACTTAACATTGGCGGTCTTAGCATTCCACATGTGAAGAGTGAGGTATAGAATGTCCTTGCATATGGAAAACACTATGTAGGTCACTAAACAACAAATTCCCCAAATTCTACTACCATACTTACAATGTCTAGCAATTCCAATGTGTGTAATCACCTCCTTCATTTCAAAGCTGATTTTAAACTCTGCTTCCTCTAAAAATTTCTTTATTAAAGAAACGAGGTTAATACATTCTTTTAAAAGGCAAAATTTATTTCCACACCAAAAACATTACTAAAAATTTAGACTTTTATGCTTTCAGGTAAACAAAAGTGAACATTCGCTTATCCCCAATCCCATATCACATGGAGTAAATTTGTTTTAATAACTTTTAAATTTTTAGTAGGTAATCAGATGGAATGCACAGCACACTGTAACTAATGAATGCTTCTGCGATCAAAGCTTTTGCCTCTAGTGTCCACAAGTTTCATTCTTGGAAGACAGCTCAGTGGTTCTTCAACTCAATTTAGTCTGCTGATGGTTGGTAGGTGATTATGTGGTCAAACTCTTCTTATTCACTTCATGCAGAAATACAGCTGATAACCTTAACATTTCCTTTAATAGGAAAAGTAACTGACACGCAATGATGAATCAGTAATGGAGCATGAAGATTACCCTACTTAACATTCTTCAATGATTCCCTAGAGCCTTCTCAGTAAAGTCCAGACTCCTTAAACTGGCAATCATGGACCTTCAAGATCTGAGCTTCATCTATCTTTCTAGTCCCATTTCTCAATTCTCCCCCTTCTTACTGACTCAGACATGCTAAACTACATTTAGTTCTCTGGGAAAATCGAACTCTCACTTCCCTCCACTTCAAATACTCTGCATATACCTTCTTGACATTTGTCTGTCTAGTTCCTACTCATACTGCAAAGGTTTGTTTAGTTGCATACATCCATTTGGAGTGTTATTATGAAGTAATGACACTGGTACCCTAAATACAGAAACAATTGGTTCATTTTTAGTGAGACATCAACATTTGCCTTTTCTTACCACTCTTTTGATAAGTTTATACTCACTACTTCCACTTCCTTATCATACAATCATTTCTTAATCCCTTGAAAACCTGCTTCCCTTAGCATTACTTAACTGAAAGTGCTTTTGTGAAGGCAACTTGTGTCCTCATAATTCATTGTGTCCTTTCATTCATTGGCAAGCATTTTTCTAAATACCAAACCTCCTTAAATTCTCTAAAGCCATCTAGACTGCTGGTCACTCTATTATGTTATCCTTCTCTTTTCCTTTTGTGGCATAGTTTTCCTAGATGTATCTGACATATAGTTTCCCTATTTCTTATCTGTGTCATTTACTGGCTCTACTTCTTTCTCTAATTAAAGGTGTTCCTCCAGGTTCTTTAGATTCAAAACATTAACATCAGGATGCCTCCCAGCCCCTTAATTCACAAGAAACTCAAATCATTTGTGTATCTTGTTGATTCTAGCTTCCTAGTGAAAAAGGAAGAAATAGTCTAATAAAAGCAGCATTTGTTGAGGTGCCTAGGTGGCTCAGTCAGTTGGGCGTCCAATTCTTGATTTTGGCTCAGGTCATGATCTTGTGGTTCATGAGTTTGAGCCCCACATCAGACCGTGCACTGATATATGGGGCCTGCTTGGGATTCTCTCTCTCTGCCCCTTTCCTGCTTGTGTTCTCTTTCTGTCTCAAAATAAATAAGTTTTAAAAGATGCTATTAAAAAAACAAACAGCGCTTGTTTTGGAGATAAACTTGAATTCGTATCTCAAATCTGTCACTCACTCCTGAGCAGTGTGGCATGGAGCATATTACTTAACCAAGTGGACCTTAGTTTCTCTTCTATAAGTTGGAGAAAATAATATCGATCTTTTAGTATTACTGTCTGAATCACAGTATGCAAATTGCATATTCTCATGCTGAATACATAGTGGACACTCAGTAAAATTCATTCATAACTGTTATTTTCACATCTACTTCCCTTAAACTTTAGTATTTTACTGTCCCAATCCATTTCTTCATACACATCAACAAATGGTGAAACTTACAGAGTGCAGGTATGAACAGGTTTCTTTTCTGGACTAATGGTTCCAAATTCCTTACTGAATCAAAGTCCAATACCTCCCTATTTAAGAATCTTCAGGTTCTAGCTCTGTCCTTCCTCTCCATGCTTTTCCCTCAGCGTCATTCTCAACAAATACCAGGCAAACTGGACTTTTGTGGTTCTCAAACATACCACATGCTCTTTGCCTCAAAGTCCCGGTCAAATTATGCCTCCTTTATGAAACTGATATCCGTGGCTGGATATTTTATCCTCTGAGTACTTTATTGGTACTTTTCAGGGTACTCATATTTGGTATAGTATTTCATTATCTGTACTTAACTGACCTCCTTTTGAAGAGAGAAACTAGGCTATTTTTCATGTACCTACTCACCACTTTGCTAAATGAAAACACATACACACACAGAGGTTTATTTTTTTGAAAATACCAACTAGACCTTTCCAGGAATTATTTTCACTTCCTCAACTTCTTATGAAGGGGTGGGAATAGAATGGGGAGATCAAGGTAAATGCAAAGTACTGATAGAGGCATTGCTGACTGAACTTCCATTTGGAATTCTCATAGCAGCAGAAAAAAGGAAGGGTTGAAACAGTCATCCTAGAAATTGACCAGGTAAGACTTTAAGATCTGTTGATCAATTGCCATCAACCCCTTGGGAAACCCTTTACCAATTTGCTAAGCTTGTCCATATTTCTTTTCCTCCCCAGAGCTATTTTCCTAACCTTCCAGTCTCCTCTAAAGCAGAGAGTAAACAAAAGATTTCAAAACCACGATTGAAAACTTAGGAATATACACACATGTAGTTAATGTTATTTTATCTATTAGTTCATATTTGAGAATCTTATTTAAAATGGAATTTCTTTCAACCAAATTCAAGGCTAAATTTTTATAGGTCTAATCTCCCCCCACTTACGTGTTCTCTCTCAAAAATGAACACTAAAAATTTTGAAAAAAAAAACCCACACAGAATAGTAGAAATGTAAAGATTTTTAGAGATTATCCTATTTTCTTTTAATTTTTTAAAATGTTTAGTTTTGAGAGAGTGAGAGAATGAGATGGAGCGGGGGAGGGTCAGAGAGAGAGGGAGACACAGAACCTGAAAAAGGCTCCAGGCTCTGAGCTGTCAGCACAGAGCCCTACCTGGGGCTAAAACCCACCAACAGGGAGATGGTGACCAAGCCAAAGTTCCATGGCTTAACTGACTGAGCCACCCAGGCGACCCCAACCTATTTTTAATATGAGGAAAACTGAGGTCCACAAAGAGATCACATTAGCAGCAAAACTTCCACTAAAAGCCACGCAGAGGTCCATGTCTCCCTCTGAATATGTTTCTACACACACATACTTTTTGCCTTTCTCACAATACAGAGGTTTAAAAAAGCCAAGGCTTCTCTCAGGCCAGAGGTCCTCATTTAAACGTTAACAAGATTTATTTGGCCCACAGTGTTTAAAAACAAAATAAAATAGAAGCAGGAATATAGGAAGATGGTGTCAGGCAAATGCTCTCGCAGTTTTTTGCACCCCGTGGCTCATGTCCTTTCTACCTTTATGAAGAGATACTCTGATGTAGTAGAAAGGGCACGGACTTTGAGGACATAAAAATCTGGGATGAAATCCCGACTCCATCACTTACTATGCGGCCTTGGCCTGTCACTACTTTGAACTTCGGTTTCATTCGTTTGATGGAAGGATTTGAGAGGAAAGTATGTCTAGCACAAGCTGAAAATCAGTAAATATTTCTTAAATAAATGAATAACACAGTCGACCACTCAGTAACGGTAACAAGTGATCATGCATGGTTGGAGACCCCATCTCCTGAGGGGCTCCAGACTGAAGGCTCTTGGCCTCCCTCCACGCTTACAGGCCTGAAGCCCGGCCCTGAGTCTGGGCATTTCTTCCCAGCCTAACTCGGCGCAGGGCCCAGGGCTCGCGGAGAATTCCCTGGGCCTAGTTCTCCAGGCCACGCGGGTACGGAGGCCTTGGAGCGGCGCTCCGCCTCCTCTCCCCATCCCTCCCATCAGGGCCAGAGTCGGAAGAGGCGGACAGCGCTCCTCAAGCCACAACTCCACTACGGCGGTGCTCTCCCTGCCGTTAGCGTCCAAGGGGACTAAGCATTTCGTTTTTCTCATCTTTTTTTTCTCTCTCTCGGCTTCTAGTTCTCATCTTCTCTCAGGAATCAAGACCATTTCATTTGGTGGTAAAGTCCACACCCCGCCTTCTCAAACTGTTCGGCTCCGCACAGTTTAGAAGGCCCCGTTGCCTAGGAAACTGGGAAGGCGGTGGAAAACGTCAGCCCTGCGTCGCGGTTGCGCAGGCGCTCGCGCCCTGGCTTCCACTATCGCGAGAGTAGCCTCCCGGAAGTTCCACGTCAGTCAGTCGGCCGGTCAGAGGGTCGGTGGGTCTCTCTGGGACTGCGTCGCCGGTGGCAAGCGAGGGCTCCCGGGCTCTGACCAACGGAGCAATGGTAGGTCCAGGCCCTTCAGGAGGGAGCGGGGCCTTTTCGTCTCAGACCAGCCTTGAGGAGTGGAGGCTGCGGATGCGGCCGCCGCCTCAGGCCTTGCGGGGTCCTGGTCCAGTTTGAGTTTTGTGAGGGAGGCGGCAGTGGGACCCAGGAATCTGAGGTGGTTTGGGGACGCAGTGCCTGGGCTTTGGCAAAACTGTCTCAGTCTGCCTTTAAAACGGGGTCAACTGAGCCTACACTCGTGTTGGGCTTGTTGCTGCTGTAGTAGTGTGTGCTGACCACAAACTGCGATCTTAAACAGAAAAGCATTCCCTCTGAAAGAGGTAAATAAAGTGTATATGGAGTCCAGGGTGGGATTTCGAATGCTTTGGCATCCCACTTTAAGTTTCTAGGGGGCAAAGGAGGGGTATAAAATTGGCGTGCTTTTCTGCATTTGCAGGTATAGTGGCTGGTAAGAATGGCAGTCAGGAAAGACAGCACTTTTTTATTGTCATTTTCACCGTCAAAGATACCCAAAGTTCTTTTGCCCAAAAGTGTTGTAATAAGAAGAAAAAAAATGCAGTAGTGTGAGAATATGATTTCTGAAAAAAAATGTAAGACAGTATTTTATATTTAAATATTATCCCGCACATCCCCCCACCTCCTTTTATTTGTTATAAAGCGTAGGTTCAGAGATTTTGGAGCTTGAAGACCTTTGGGATTAATAAGTCCAAGTTCTGTGTGCTGCAGTTAAAAATAAAAGTTTGTATAAAGCTAATTGAGAGTTGGAATTACAGCAGAGATTGAGTCTTTGGGGGAAACTGGTGAAAGTTATGGATACTTCTAGAAAAATGGGTAGAGAAGCACTCAGCGTTTTAGAGAATTCAGTGGGTTCACTACAGACCACCTCCCCTATCCTCATCCATGAACTTGGTTGGGTCCCCCAGATTAAGGACCCCTGAACAAGATCTCAGGGAGTCTCCTGCGCTTTCGGTAATGGATGTTTTCTAATGAAATATCCTTCGTTCTTTAATACATTTTAAATCTTCTGTATGAGATACAAAATATGAATTTATTTTTCACTTGTTTACTGTGTGCCCGTGCAATTTGCTAAACATTTGCCTCTTAATTCTTACAAAAGCTGGCAGAGTGAGTTATAACTAATGTTTACGGAGTGGTTATGATAGGCCAGGCACTATTCTAACTGCATAACACCGAATTTAATTCTCATAACATTAAGATGTAGATAAAAGTATTAAGCCTCTTTTACTTATGTTGAACCTGAGAGAAGTTTTAAGTAAACTTGCCCAGTACTGTGTATTTGAAATGAGTGGTGGGACTGAAATTTGAGTGCAGCATAGTTCCCTAGACCTGGATTATACCATGTGTCCTTAAACCCCCATATCCAGAAATAGGAGATGCTATGGAGTTAAAGATATGAGTAAACAATGACCCTTCTTGAAGGGGAATCTGCTCATTAAAGCAAAAAGAGATACGTGTACAAATGTTAAAGGTTAGAATTAACTTCTGTAAGATCCCTTAGAAAAGGATAGTTCTGGGGGCGCCCGGGTGGCTTAATTAAGTGTCCGACTTTCGCTCGGGTCATGATCTCGCGGTTCGTGGGTTCGAGCCCCGCATCGGGCTCTGTGCTGACTGCCAGCTCAGAGCCTGGAGCCTGTTTCAGAGTCTGTGACTCCCTCTCTCTCTGACCGTCCCCTGCTCACGCGGTCTCTCCCTCTCTCTCCTAGAAATAAATAAAACATTAAAAAAAAAAAAAAAAGAAAAGGATAGTTCTGGCTAACGTAAACCAAAAAGATTTTATTGGTGACAGCAGCATTTAAGAGGAGTCCTAAATGCATCCAGTTTTTGGAAGATGGAGGGAGACATTTAGAATGAAGGGTGCAGTATGAATATCTTACTTGTCTTTGTATTCTAGTGTGTCTAATACAGTGTCTCATTCAAAGTAGTCGCTTCAGTGTTAGAAGAAGTATAACAAGAGATTTCAGCTGTGCTTTTTAAACTGGGATTTGTGAATTAGGGGTATTTAGAGGTGTTCTAGGTTGCTTAGTCCCCCGGCCCAACTTTCCAGAGCATCACTTTTACTCAGTCATCATTAAACATCCATATGGTAAAATATACACAGTTTATAAGTATAAGTGTATAAGGATTTCTCCATTTGCTAGAGGAAAACTATGAAATGTCCTGGCTTACATGAAAGCCCCCACTGTGGTTCCTGGCACACAACAGACACTCACGTTTCTTGGCTTTGAAGGGACCAGAAAAAAGAGTTGAAATTTGTCATGCTAATTAATGAGGCAGAATTGAGAAACGGATGAAGTAAAGGAACCTGCTTCCCTGAATGACCAAAGAATGTGAGGATAGTGGTGTGAAAGTAGAGAGTTTGAGATGGAGAGGAAGGCATAACCGTGGAAACCTTTTTTGGTGATTGTGGAGAAGAGCCAAAGAACTTTTAAAGTATAGAGATTTAGGTTATTCCTAAAAGTGGAAGAGGCATGTGTAGAAGTAATGTAATAACAAGGTTGGAAGTAGTAGATGAATAAAAGCCTTGTGAGCTGTTTGCTTTGTTTTGGGAAATTATCTCTGCTAAAATTATCTAGTGTTCTTGCTTTTGTGTTGAAAAGTAACCTTAAATTTCTGTTCCATTCATGATCACTCTGGAAGATCACAAAAATAAATATTCAGTGGTAACTCAACTTGCCAGATAAACTTTTAGGTTGTTTATATAAAACCTGTTGAAGTGGAAACATTTTAAATCGATCTTCCTCAATCTGTGCCCAAGAGAGAATTAAGACTATATCCAAAGGTTTCACTGTTTATAATGAAATAACTTTTAGAATGGTAAGTATTCTTGGGAGAATTGAGAAAATAGTTATTCACATCATATTCTTGTGTACGGTGTAGATGAATCCAGGTTGAAAAACGCTGTTTTAAACTATTAGCATTTTCTGAATCAAGAGTATTTTAATTTTTGTTTAAAATTTTTCTTTTTTTTAATGTTTTTATTTCTGAGAGAGAGAGAGACAGAGACAGACAGCGAGAGCAGGGGAGGGTCAGAGAGAGGGGGAGATACAGAATCCAAAGCAGGCTCCAGGCTCTGAGCTGTCAGCACAGACCCTGACTTGGGGCTCGAACCCAGGAACCCTGAGATTATGACCTGAGCGGAAGTCAGACGCCTAACTGACTGAGCCACCCAGGTGCCCCTGTTTAAAATTGTTCTAATTAAAATTAGGTTCTTGTATTAGATTACTAAATAACTCATTAGTTAGGTTCCTAATTAAGTTCATTAGGTTCCTGTAACTTTAAATTCTTAAAATGTTTAACATTCCCATTTGTCTCCAAACACCTTCAAGGACATGGATATAACCCGTATTGATCTCACATCACATTCACCTCGTATTTGCTAATAATATTGACAAAATACTTTGTCTAAGAAATAAGTTTTTTATTGAGCTATAATTGACAATGTTATGTTAATTCCATGTGTACAACATAATGATTTAGTATATGTATATATTGTGAAATAATCACAACAGTAAATTTAGTTTACATCCATCACTCTCCGTGGTTACAGTAATTTTTTTCTTGTGATAATTTTTAAGGTTCATTCTTAGCAACTTTCAAATATACAATACAGTATTATTAACTGTAGTCACTGTGCTGCAGATTACATTCCCATGACTTAATTATTTTATAATTGGAAGTTTGTACCCTTGACCTCTTCCATCCATTTTGCCTGTCCCCACCCCCTGCTTCTGGCAACCACCCATCTGTTCTCTGCATGTGTGAGCTTGAGCTGTTTGTTGTGTATGGTTTTGTTTGTTTTTTTTTTAAGATTCTTCATACAAGTGAGGTCATACAGTATTTGTCTTTCTCTAACTTATTTCACTTAGCATAATACTCTCAAGGTCCATCCATGTTGTCACAAATGGTAAAGTTTCATTCTTTTTTATGGTTGAATAATATTCCTGTATGTGTATACAATGGAATATTATATATAAATATATGTAATATATATTATATACATATATACACTTATATAATATGTATACATATATGTATAATATGCATATATTAGATACATTTTCTTTATCCAGTCATCCATCAGTGGACACTTAAACACTGTTTCAATGTCTTGGCTATTGTAAATAATGCTACAGTGAACATGGGGGTGTATATATCTTTCCAAGTTGGTGCTTTTGTTTTTCTTCCGATAAATACCCAGAAGTGCAATTGCTAGGTCATAACAGTAGTTCTGTTTTTAATTCTGGGGGGAACCTCCACACCGTTTTCCATAATGGCTTCGCCAATTTACATTCCAGCCAACAATGCATAAGGGTTCCCTTTTCTTTACATCCTCACTGACACTTGTTATTTCTTGTCGTTTTGATAATAACCCTTCTAATGGGTGTAAAGTGATATCTCATTATGGTTTTGATTTGTGATAATTAGTGACGTTGAACATTTTTCATGTACCTATTGGTGATCTGAGGTCTTCTTTGGAAAAAAGTCCATTCAGAACCTCTGCCTATTTTTAATTAGGTTATTTTTTTTCTTGCTATTGAGTTGTATAAGCTTTTTACATATTATGAATATTAATCCCTTATCCAGATATATGACTTGCAGGTATTTTCTCCCATTCTGTAGGTTGTCTTTTCATTGATGAAATGAAATGAAATTCATTGTTGATGGTTTCCTTTGCTCTGCAGAAGCTTTTATTTGATGTAGACCTACTTGTTAATTTTTGCTTTTGATGCCTTTATATTTGGTGTCAAATCCAAAAAATCATCAAGACCAGTGCCAAGGAGCTTATTGCCTATGTTTTCTTCAAGGAGTTTTATGGTTTCAGACTTTACATTCAAGTCTTTAATCCATTTTGGGTCAATTTTTGTAATATTAACTATGGTATAAGATAGTGGTCCAGTTTCATTCTTTTGCATATGGCTGTCCAGTTTGCCAAACAGTTTATTGAAAAGTCCATCCTTTCTCCATTGTATATCCTTGGCTTCTTTTTGGCAGGCTAACTGACTATATGCATGGGTTTATTTCTGGGTTCTCTATTCTGTCCCATCAATCCATGTGTTTTTATACCAATACTATACTGTTTTGATTGATATTATAATTTAGGGTTACTAAGACTTCATGAGTAACACTTAATATTTTCTGATAGGACACTAATTACATGGGCACAACATAACGATTTAGTGGATATTTTATATATGCTTACTGGATAGTCTGTAAACCAAGGTTTCTCAAAATGTGATCTGCAATCTCCTAGGAGTCCCCCATTCTTTCAGGAGGTTCACAAAGTAAAACTGTTTTCCTGATAGTAAGACACTTTTGGCCTTTTTCACTATGTTGATAATTTGCACATTGGTATAAAAGGAATGGAAGACAAAACTGAACTGCTGGCATAGTGTCACCAAATTGTACTGATAGTATATTCTTCATTACCACATAATTTTTTTTAATTAAATTTTTTTTTAATGTTTTATTTATTTCTAGGAGAGAGAGAGACAGCGTGAGCAGGGGAGGGTCAGAGAGAGAGGGAGTCACAGACTGAAACGGGCTCCAGGCTCTGAGCTGGCAGCCAGCACAGACCCCGATGCGGGGCTCGAACCCACAAACCGCGAGATCATGACCTAAGTGAAAGTCGGACGCTTAACCGACTAAGCCACCCAGGCGCCCCCACACAATTTTGTTTTTAAGTTAAGAGTTAATGTCCTTAATGAGTGGTGCCTGGGTGGCTCAGTGGTAGGTTAAGTGCCTGACTTTGGCTCAGGTTATGATCTCATAGTTCGTGAGATCAAGCTCCATGTCAGGCTTTGTGCTGACAGTCTGGAGCCTGCTTCAGATTCTGTGTCTCCCTCTCTCTCTGTGCCTCCCCCGCTCACACTCTGTCTTTCTGTCTCTCTCAAAAATAAACATTTTAAAAAATGTCCTTAACAAAGCAGAAAAATGTATTAGTTTTATTACATTTTGATACTTGTGTATACATCTTTTAAATATTTTGTGTATTGAAATAAAGTATGCACAAAATACTTGTGTTGCATACTGCTATACAAGCTTACTTGAAACACTGATCGACAGGGGTGCCTGGATGGCTCAGTTCATTAAGCATCCAGCTTTGGCTCAGGTCATGGTCTCACAGTTTGTGTGTTCCAGCCCTGCATCAGGCTCTGTGCTGACAAGCTCGGAGCTTGGAACCTACTTCGGATTCTGTCTCCTCTCTCTGCCCCTCCCTTGTGCTCTGTCTTCTCTCTCCTTCCCTCCCCCCCCTCAAACGTAAATAAATAAATAAACTTAAAAAAAAAAAAAGAAGTGACTAGCAAACAATGTTTGTTCAGACTTCATTATTTGGCAGACGTTTTCTAAAAACTGAAAGAAGTTAGCTGGTCCCTGACAGTCTTTGTTCCTGATAATAAAATTGGTGCTTTCAAGTGAAAATTAGAATTTTAGAAAGCTTCTGTCATTGAACTGGATGGATTTCTAATACTTAAAGACTTATCATTTGAAATAGATGGTGATATTAATGAATGTGACTTTTTGATACTGTATAATGAAGTGTGTCAAAATTTGGAAGATCCACATAATTCACTGAGCCAAAATTTTCCACATAACCAATGCATGATGTTACAAAATGATGCATGGGTGAAAGATCCATTCAAAATACAGAATAGATCAGGGGCACCTGGGTGGCTCAGTTGGTTAAGTGTCCAACTCTTGATTTCGGCTCAGTCATGATCCCATGGTTCATGAGATCTAGCCCCATGTTGGGCTCTGGTTTCAGTTTTCGCATTGCAACTAACCTTTAAGAAACTACCACTTGTCAAGTTTTGATGTGTATAAAAGAAGAATATTCACAGCTATTCGGGAAAAGTTACTTAAATATTTCTCTTTTTCCAACTACATATCTTTGTGAGACTGTTTTTTCATATACATAAACCAGAATAGCATACCACAACATATTAAAGACCCAAGCGAATATGAGAAACCAACTTTTTTCTGTTAAGGACAGAATATAAAGAGTTCTGCAAAAATATAAAACACTACCACTCTTCTCACTAAATTTATTTTGAATACATAGTTGCTTCTCATAAAAATATGTCATTTAAGTTAACATGTAATGGGGTTTATTTTTGTTATTTGAAAATGAATTAATACATAAATATTTTTTAAGTTGTTTCAGTTTTAATGTTTCCCATGGTAAGTATGTAGATATAAACTACATAAACAAAAGCTTTTTAGGAAATTTTTTTTATTGTAAGAGTCCTGAAGCCAAAGAGTTTGACAACCACTACTGTAAATTTAAAAGCCTTAAATATTCATGTTTTTATGAGTGAAAAAGTAGGTGCTTTAGACTTGAAATTGGGCCTACAGTTTAGCAAAGTGAAAACTGAATTGTTTCATAGGCCTGTTAATGTACTATTTTTAGTTGAGATCTCAAACATACTTTATTTGGCATAGCACTTTAATGTGTTCTGGGTTTTTGATGTTGTTTCTCCTTAGCCTCTGCGACTTGATATAAAGAGAAAGCTAACTGCTCGATCAGATCGAGTTAAGAGTGTGGATTTGCATCCTACAGAGCCATGGATGTTGGCAAGTCTTTACAATGGCAGTGTGTGCGTGTGGAATCATGAAACACAGGTAGGAATTTTTAAGGACTTTTTAGAAATAGTGTGTTAGACAGTGTTTATAATGAAAGAGAAGAAATAGAATCCACTAGCTATATGCAGACTGCTTTCTCAGATAAATTGGTACAAAGTATTTTCAATAAAGAGGAACTAACATTTACAGGGTGATAACTGGGATAAAATGTTTGGTCTTGTCATATATAATATTTAAATGTTAAATTCTGATGTAGGTAGTATTAACTTTTCTTTGCAACTAAGGAAACTGCCACCAATATAAGGTTACTTGCACTAGAAAAAGTATTTAATAGTACTTAATTTTCTTTTGAGTGAATATTCTAACAATCCCAAGAATGGGATTTTTAATTTTATTTATTTTTCCCAAGTACTGGATATAATTATTTGTAGATAACTTTCAGTCTACCATATGAATTATAGAGTATGTTGGAGAAGTATTTGTAGTCAGCTTTTGGTTACACATATGAAAATATGCATTATGTGGGTTATCTGCCTTGAATGCTTGTTTTGCTCTTTTTCATCTGAGTAAATAATTACCCTTCAAATTGGTTTGTCTCATTTTCCATCTTTGTTGACCATTCCTGATCTTTTTCCTTCAAAATACAGAACATATAGTCAGCACTATTCCCTACAGTTCTGTGTCTACTTATATAATAATTGCCTTCAACATCTAAGTTTAAGTTCTTGAAAGCCAGACAGAATTCGCATTGAGTAATTTAAGATGGCAAAAAAAAGTCTTAGGAAATCAAGGTCAGGAATAAACCTAAAAACACCCTTCTAGTCGTATGTCACTCTAATGACACAGAATGACTGCACACTAAACCAAGACCCCATCAGTGACGGTTTTTACACATTAACACTTTGTTCTTTGCTTTATTCCACTGCTGATAACATTGTCAGACACACAGGAAGTACTCGATAATTACTTTTTGAGCTAATGAAAAATAAACATTCTATTTATCACTATTTCACTGTATCAGGATTTCTCACCTCTGTAATTTCAGTTCTTCATCTTATGAATCCATTTGTCTTAATGCAGATAATATGCATGCTAACTGCTTTTCTTTTTTTTTTCCATCTGTTTTATCTATTCTTGTATTCACATGTTTAAAATCTTTGTGATTTTATGCTTAACAGATATGTTGGTGCCTCCCTGAGTCCGCACCATACTTCCTAAATCTTTTCTCTGCTCCGTTTAGCCATTTCTCAGCTCTGTCATTTCACTGTAGTATGTTCTAAGTCCCAGGTGTACTTCCCTCACCCTTCTCTAGGTTTTACTGTAACATAACTGCTTTATCTTCACCCACTTTGCCTCATGTTTCTCTTTTGTGCCCTCTGGCAGCGCCACCTGCTTCCACTTTCATAATTCATCTTGTTGGTAACTTGTCTAATTTCCTCCTTTTCTTCAAGAATGGAAGTCTGGGTGGACAGGGATTATCCTAGCCTTATTTCCTACTGTTACTTCACATGCATATCTGACAGTCAGTCTTATAGTAGATACTCAGTAAGTCTTTGTTGAATGGTTCATCTCTTTGGTTCTCCCTGCTTTTCCCCCCTCTATTTATCACCAACGGAAGCTACTTGTCTCTCATGTATATTGAGAGCAGAATTCTTGAAAGAGGCAAAAAGTTTTTGAAAGTAAATTCAAATGTACTTGAATTTCAAATATGTCTTTGAGGTGGTGAGTGCAATGATTTAAAAAAAAATCACTGTTAGAATTTGGAGCCATCCTGCCAATTAAGTGATGTGGGCAAGCCTTTTAACCATGTTAAGGCTCAGTTTACTTATCTGAAATGAAGATGATATTGTTGCCATAGGAATATCAAAAGGATTAAATCCAATTAGATAAAATTGTGTGTGTGACCTGTAAAGTACCATACAATTATTAGTCAGTATTTTCCTGACTTACATTGAGTGTATGTTGAGTGTATAGCATTTCTTCTTCAGATTGTTTAGCTTCTAGAATGTGGAGACCATCTGTTGTGTCATTTGTATCAGTCACAGCACTTGACATGGACTGAACCCTGACTGTTCTGCAGCTGCTTTACGTGTACTGCTCAGCAGATCCCTGGATTTACTGGCTACTCATGAGCTTTTGTGGACTTGTCTGTCACCTTAGAGATTGCATGCTCTGTCTGCTCTCACTGTCTGTGTTGTAATCAGCTGATAGTGGTTGTACAGGTTGGAGCTGATGCCCCCGTTTATTGTCTTTGTGTGAAGAATCTTTGAAGTCTGGCCTCAGAAGCCAAGAGTAGGCTCAACAGTTCTTATGAACCAGTCTCTATTCTTTATTTTTTTTTTTTAATCTTGGTTTTTGTTTGTTTTAATATAGTTGACATACAATGTTACATTAGCTTCAGGTTTACTGGTTTCTGTTTTTTTTATTTAGTGCACATGGTTCATCAGTAAAATTATACTGTTTATCATTACTTGCTGGTACAAAAAGAGATTGCAAAATGATAGTTTGATTTTCAGAATCTTAAGAAATAAAGCATCAAAGCAGGAGAACAAAGAGATGGATTTATCCGTGTTCTTTCTGGGGAGGGGGGTCTCCTAGTTTTCTACTTTTATCTTGTATACTTATTCCATTTTGAACAGCTTGAAGAAACATCTAAATCACTGTGTTCTTACGCTTCACTAAAGAGAGGTAAATAGCATTTGTATGGAAACATATTGCTAAGGTGTACAAAACAACTGTATCTTGTTTATTTTGTGAGTTGATGGGTTTAATTCTAAAAAGAAAACTAAGCAGGGGCATTGGGTGGCTCAGTCCGTCAAGCTTCTGACTCTTGCTGCTCAGGTCATGATGATACAGTTTGTGAGTTTTAGCCTTGCTTTGGGGTTCGTGCTGACAGTGCAGCGCCTGCTTGGGATTCTCTGTCTCCGCCCCACCCTGGCTCATGCTGTCTTTCTCTCTCCAAATAAATAAGTAAACTTTAAAATAAGTAAAAAGAAAACTAAGCCAATTCATTCAACAAATAGTTCTTACACACTGGTTGTTTGCCAGCCACTGTTCTAAGCTCTGAGAATACAGTGGTGAGCAAGATTCCTGCCCTCAGGGAGCTTAGCAGGAATGATTGCCATTAAACATAATTATGAAGGTGCTATGTTATGAAAGAGGAGTATAAGGTTCTATGGGTGGATTTTCAGGCAGAGGGAGCAGGAGGAGGAAAGGTAAGGCTGGGAGTAGCCAAAGGTCAGGCTAGAGAGAAAGGGAAGGGCAGGCCGAGCACAGAGGATCTGGAATTTCATCTTGTGAACATTTGCACTCTTTTACCCTTATAAGTATTGTAATTTTGAAACTGTTGAAAAGATGATTGGTCTGTTTTTTTATTTGATTGAACTTTTGTATTTTAGCCTGAGAATATTTTTAAATTAGAAGTGATCTAAATAATTAGATGTTTTAAATATAACAATAGATTCTTCAGTTATTTTCTCATAACTCACAGTGTATATTCTTATTAATTTTAAAGACATTGGTGAAAACATTTGAAGTGTGTGACCTTCCTGTTCGAGCTGCAAAGTTTGTTGCAAGAAAGAATTGGGTTGTGACAGGAGCGGTAAGTAATTATATGAATCTCTAATCATCAGTGATTATGTGAATGATTTAATTCTTGAGTTTTTAATTAGTGTAATGTTTTGAAGCTTGGACTTTATACCTTGAGCCTATACTCCACCTTTTTTGTGCAGTTTACTTCATAACAGTGATGATTTCTAAATTTCCATTTCTAGGATGACATGCAGATCAGAGTGTTCAATTACAACACTCTGGAAAGAGTTCATATGTTTGAAGCACACTCAGACTATATCCGCTGTATTGCTGTTCATCCAACCCAGCCTTTCATTCTCACTAGCAGCGGTAAGAAGTGACTCCTTTTGGTCGTGTGCATCTCTTTGAGTACTTCATTTTCATTCAATGAGACATGCAATTCTTTCACTGCTGTTACAAGTAAGGTTCTAATTCCAAGCAGCCTTTAAATTATTTAAATCCAGTAACGTGCTATCAATGCTACTTGCTTTTGTATTTAATGAAATATCAACTCTACTTAGGATTTGTATAGCAATTGTTCCAGTTCCTGTCAGGGAAGGCCTGCAGGTCTAGATGATTAAACATCTTCTGAACAGAAAGCTAATTTACATGCTGGTAGGTGAGATTTTTGCTAGATTGCTATATACTTTATTCAGTTTTATCTTTTTTTATTTCGGGCTAGAGTGCTCATTGGTATTATATCTAAAACAGTGGACTTTTTGGAGGGCAATTCAAACAAGTTGCACTGAATTGGTAATAGCTCTTTGAAACATTTTTAAGTTAAAATTGAGAAGTAATTGAAAGCTTTTTTAAGCCATCATATAAGAGGAATGCTTATTCACTAGTCACTGACCTTGTTATTCAGTCATACTTAGATTCTAATCAAGGCTTTCTTAAAATTTTTCATGAAATTTTTGTATTTGCTATTAGTAATATCTCTACTCGTCTATGGAGAGTTAAGTTTATTCTTAGGATAAATAAGGATTTTGAAAAATGTATTCAGTTCTGATTCTGCTTCTTTAAGTCACGGAGTGTATAATTTCTCTTAGATTTGCTACCTTAAAAGGCACAAAGACCACATTTTAGCTCTGAGTGAAAGAAATCTCAATTGTAGCTAACTTGAGACTTTCTTTTGGCCTAGATGACATGCTTATTAAGCTCTGGGACTGGGATAAAAAATGGTCCTGCTCACAAGTGTTTGAAGGACACACCCATTATGTTATGCAGATTGTGATCAATCCTAAAGATAACAATCAGTTTGCCAGTGCATCTTTGGACAGGACCATCAAGGTAAGGTGTCCACTATTTATATCAGTTATGGTGGTGAAATGTAGTTGTTTTAGGTATTTTACTACTGGCTGCCCAGAAAGTTATTCCTGCTTATAAGTTTCTCTCAAAAGCTTGTATTGAAGTCAAAATAGGGTCTCTCACTTTGATCCAGAAGGACATACTCTGTTTACAAGAATGTTGTAGCAACTTGGTGCTCTTAATGGAAGGAGTGTTTTTCCATGTCAAAGCACTAAACTGAAAGACTTTTAAACCACTGCAAACCCAAAATAAGAAAAATGCCAGAATCTTCTCATACTTCTTTTCCCTCTCCTTTTAGTGTATTTCTTCTATTTCCTGTTTCCTTTTAGTATATTCATTGTTGATGTCTGCTGATTATTAATCTGTTTTACATTTAAATTTCATATGCCTCCATTCTCTTTTTCTTATTCCGCTTCTCCCTACTGCTGCCAATTATCTATCTAAAACATGGATTTCATCTTTCAGTTCCCTATCTGAGGGTAAAGTTCCAATACCTTAGTGTGGACTTACAAGGGTTCCCAAGACTACCCACAGCTAATATGATGAGACATCTCCTATAACCCTGGTCTATCCACCATTCTTTAGAGATGCCATGAATGTTCACAGAACCATATTCGGCTGTAACCTCTGCTTGTAATACTCTCTTTTCTCCCTTTTGATTTTTTTTTTTCCTCTAGAGAACTACTTCTTTTTCAAGGCTCAGTAACAATTATTTACTCTGAGAAGCTCTTTCAGACATCAGTTTCACCTCTAGATAGAAGCAGTCCTGCTCAATCCATTCCTTCCATTCCTTTTGTCTCCATTATGGCCTTCATTTTGAATGATAACTACTGTATCTACAGAAATCTTTATTCCTCAAAACGTTATGTTTGGTGCAGGAGCAATGTGTCAACCTCCACTCCCTCAAACAGACACTCTGGTGCAAGCAACACAGTGCTTCGCCTGTACTAGATGCTTAATACCTGTTGCAGGAATGCAACCATACTTCTTTTTCCATTATGATTTTTAAAATATCTCTATCTGCATAGGTTTAAAATTATATACTGCATTAACTTTTGCTTATGTGTGTATGCTTACATCTGTGTAACATTTTTGTTTAACTTCTATAAAATGTTACATGTTATTTGTGTGAGAATTATTTTTAAATTGATACCTCTCTGAATATCTTGGGTTTTTGGCGTTACTTTTTTTTCCTTTTGCTAGATTGCCCTTGCTTTTGACATAGGTTGGAAACTTTGAAATTAGTTTCAGACTTTCTTCACTAAATTAGGTATCTCTTGAAAACATAAATTGTCTTATCTTTGGCTCTAGTAGAATCTGTTGTTTCCAGTCAATGGTAAACATTTGTTTACACATTTTCACCCTCCCCTCCTGTGTAGTAGGCACTCAGGAAATATTTGTAAAGATGAAGCTCAATACTAGTGCTATAGTAATAATGTTTGACTACTTTTCCACACTTTAAATTTTTATTTAAGTGGAAATTTTCTCTTTTTAATAGACCTTTTAAAATTCACTTTCATGACCTTTATGTTAAAATTCTCATAAAATCATTTCTTACCCAAAAGTACTATTCTTTAGACTATAGCTTATGGACTGTTGGAGTGTCTATTAAAAATCTAGATTTCTGGGGAATCTCAAGGGATAAAGAAAAATCTCTATGGATGAAGCCTGGAAATTGGTGTTTTCAGAGAATGCCATAGTTATTCTGCCCCCTAGAAATTCAAGTAAAGTAAGAAACAACAGAAACAAGTGGGTGAAAAAAAAAAAGTACATTCTTTAGTTTCCCTCCCCTGTGCTTTGGCGTTTTATATAACCTGTCAAAAGTGTGGTGGAGCTGACTTGTGAAAAGCGAGGCCCCACAGTGACGGTCAGATGCTCTTGCTTTCTAAAGGTTTGGCAGCTGGGGTCTTCCTCCCCAAACTTCACTCTGGAAGGACATGAGAAAGGCGTGAATTGCATTGATTACTACAGTGGTGGCGACAAACCATACCTCATTTCAGGTGCAGATGACCGTCTTGTTAAAATATGGGACTATCAGGTACAGTTTTTTTCATAACCACACTTTGCCATATATTAGACATGGATTTCATTGTTTCTTACAGGACAGTTAAAACTTGGGTTATTGAACTACATTCATAACAAAAGAACTTCAGGCTTCAGTATTTACACCTAAACAGTGATCCCCAAGTTCTCCATAAAAATGAAAACAAATGCTTGTCAAGGTTTTAAAAATAAAATGCCATCATATTTATTTTTCATTTAACAGTAGAAATTAGGAATTTAAATGTGTGATTAAAATGAATTATTACATTCTCTAATATCCTCACTGGTAAACTTTTGTTTATAATTGAAAACTAGCAGATTAATGAATATCATGACATAGCCATGCTATAGCCATTTTGCCACATAGACTTTGTAAATCTAGTTATGACTTCTTATTACTGTGCTTTTTATCTCTAAGAGACAGGTTGAGTTTCTGTTTTTTGTTTCTCACATCAAAATTTCCATACAGTTAATAAAATGAGGCCTAGAAAATCAGTCTTACTTAGAACCTTATTCAAGTACAGAATAAAAATATTAAAAGACCGACTTAGGAATTTGTCAAGAAAATATTCAGATGAAAACCAGATATTTTGAGGTGTGTGTGTTTTTTTCCTTTAAGTATGATGGTTACGATTACATTTCCTTATAGTATCAAAGAGTTAGAGAAAGTATGCACACAACAAGATAATAGTGTTTCAAAAATTTCTGTATCAAGTACTATTTAGATTGTCATTACTGCTCTCATTTATAATGTATCTGTGCAGTGGAAAAATTAAAGTTGAGTTACTTATTTTTCACACACAAAAAATTGTTTTCTGTGTCTTGCTGTCTTGATTACAGAATAAAACATGTGTACAGACACTGGAGGGACATGCCCAAAATGTATCTTGCGCCAGTTTTCATCCTGAGTTGCCAATCATCATCACAGGTTCAGAAGACGGTAAGTTAGAAATGTATATTTATTCCTGTGCTTTTCATTACAAAGTAGATATTTAAACCAGGTCGTGCCTGTCATTGTAATTGGAGGCTTCTGAAAATTTTGCTGTTTTTATTAGAGTAGAATGCTTGACCTATAAAAGAATGAAGGGACATTGTTATCTTCATCGTCATCATCATCTTAATGTCTGTTGACACCCAAAAGTCCTAGAGAAAAACTGAAAAAGCCTGTCGGTGCTTTGGAGTCTAAAAACTTGGGGTCAAATTCAGGCACTGCCACTTCATGAATGTGTGGTTTGGGCAGATTGTGAAGTGGGAACAGACATACTCACCTCATAGGATTATAGTGAACAGAAAAGATCATGTGTAGAAAGCATCTGCAGGTACATAGTAGGCACTATGCCTGCAAAATTCATTATTTCACATGGAAAATCACATTTATTAAGTATAATTTTCTATTTATGTTACTTGATAGGCACCTACAGACTATAGATCAAAGCTGCCAGGAAGCTAATAAAAAAGGACTTCCCTGTGGCTGTTTCACCTGACCTAATACATCGTTAAGTGTTCACATTGTTCTTTTCAGGAACTGTGCGTATTTGGCATTCAAGCACATATCGCCTTGAGAGCACATTAAATTATGGAATGGAGAGGGTGTGGTGTGTGGCCAGTCTAAGAGGGTCCAACAATGTCGCTCTGGGCTACGACGAAGGGAGCATCATTGTTAAGGTAATCTCTAATTATACTCTCTCTGAATGAATAAACAGTGGAAACAGTTTTCCTTTTATTTTGGTACAGTCATCTTCCAAATCACCGGTTTTATTAAACTGGCTCTTCTTTCATTAAGCACAAGAGATTAAACACTGGAGATTTAAAGTGAAAGGAAAGAGCCCTCTGTTAAACAAAAATAGAAAGTGTTTATTTTGTGGTTTTATTTGTTTTCTTTTTATTGCTACGAGCCTTTTGTTATTCTTCCAGCTTGGTCGGGAGGAACCTGCCATGTCCATGGATGCCAATGGAAAGATAATTTGGGCCAAGCATTCAGAAGTCCAGCAGGCCAACCTAAAAGCAATGGGAGATGCTGAAATTAAAGATGGAGAAAGATTGCCACTGGCAGTTAAGGATATGGGCAGTTGTGAAATATACCCTCAAACCATTCAGCACAACCCTAATGGGCGGTAAGTCATCACCACAATCTCTCTCTGAGCTTCTGTGTTGTTAGATATGTGGGTTTGCAAATCCACAGCATGTGCCACTCCTACTCTAGGGTGGGCATTCCTCGTGAGCTTTTGCCCTGGCCTCACAAACCTCAGCACGGCCACAGGTGGCCGTACCAGTTGATCAAGGTGGCATGCAAGGTGAAAGCATATTTGCCCCACTGGCTTTGTCCCACCACACAGTTTTGAACAGTTAAATAGCTTTATATTTACTCATTTTAAATGTGTTGGGTTCGTGTCCTTTGCGTCTCTGAGGGCAGGTAACATGTATTTAGTAGGTGGTCTAAATACTTACTGACTTAAGAAAAGCAGACTCTGAAGTTTGTGTCCTTTGAAACAGTTTGGGTTGGGATGAGCACTGGGTGTTGTATGTAAGCCAATTTGACGATAAATTATATTTAAAAAAACAGTTTGGGGGCTGGGAATTATTCTGCTTCTTAGCTATAATTTGAACCTTCAGTTTCGTTCCTTATGACTTAGAAAGCATCCAACATCTTGTTAAGAGAGGAGTTTCAAGCATGAGTTTAAACCTGTGGATCTTTAAAAGTCACTTACAATAGATCTGGGCATCTTACAATTCTGTGCGGAGTGTTGAAAAAGACAAACTGTAAACCACATTTGCGGCCTCGTTCAGTAAATGGCATTCACAGTTACTTGTAGTGTAATTTTCTTAGGAAGATTAAGAATGCATTATGTATTTTTCCCTGTAATATCATACAACTTTTTTGTTGTTGAAAGTTTTGCAGTTTACCATTAGCAATCTAATAGCAGCCAGTATACCCAATTCAGTACTTTAAAGAGAGTTGTTTTATATCTGTTGAGAAAATTTTACTTGACTGTGCAGCATCCTATTACTGATTATTTAAATGTTAAAATACTCTATTTTGATAAACTTAACAGTCATTAAAAATGAGTATTTTTATTCATTGGAATGATGTATTTAAAATTAAGATAGTCTTGCAGCAAATAGTGCCCTTATGGTGTAATGTGATGAGCAAAGTTCTAGGCATCTTGTGCTCAACAAGTATCAGCTCAATTATTAGAATCCTCCTCCTGTACATCTGCAGCCATTCTTGTCTTCCTGCCCCAGGTCTCCTTTGCTTATAAGAGAAGGCCACTGTGGTAAGAGTTTCAGCAAATCTCCATGTTCATGATATGTTTTTGGATCTGTTGGCTAGAATATTTATGTCTAGCTCTGTATTTGAAGAAATATATAACTTCAGAAGATACTAGATTCAGTTATAAAAGTCAACTGAAGTAGCATTTGTCATTAGAAATATTTTATTACGAAGAGGAATCATTGTTTCATAACTTTCACCTTTCATTGATCCTCCTCTCTTCCTGGCCTCCATAATTTGCAGGTTTGTTGTGGTGTGTGGTGATGGCGAGTATATCATCTACACGGCAATGGCACTGAGAAACAAGAGCTTTGGGTCTGCCCAGGAGTTTGCGTGGGCCCATGATTCTTCAGAGTAAGTTTCGGCTTGTGCTAGCCAGCTGGCCCTGACTGCAGATGGGTGATCTGTGTGTGGCTTTGTGAATCCTGTTCCCAAGGCTTGGTGTCGCTGTGCTTCTCCCTACCAAGAACAGTTCTCACCAGAGCTGCCTTTGCCTTTTGTGTTCCGTATTCAGCAGGCTCACTCAGGCTGATCTACTAATCCCATTAAACTGGGGGCCCAGCACTCATTTCCTTGATGGAGCCTACAGGAGGGCCTGGTGCTTATGGGCTCAAGAGGAACTAGCCTTTCCCTGTGACATGGTGTCCTGAGGTGCTGCTAGGATCCTGAGCTACTTAGGAGAGACTACAGTCTGATGTCATCTTGATGCGGACTTTACTGAATCTTTCTTAAAACTTATTTTTTGTGATGTTACCCACCCTCCATTCTTAAGAAACAAATTCTGTCTGAATTTAGAGTGTTCATAAAATATTCTTATTAATAACACAGGAAAAATCTTTTAACTCTGAATTATCGTGCTAGATACCGGTGATTTATAATTTATAATTTTTTACACTAGATTCTGGTTACTGAGTGGTACCTTTTTGATTGCTTTTTGTGCTCGTAATACACACCAGGGTTTGGTTTTTTTTCCTCTTACCACCCAGGTGATGTACATCTCCACAGTTTTCTTAGTTTTGTTTCCTCCCTATTTTTTTTAATTGCCCTTGCCCTCAACAGTGAGTAACCTGAGCCTCAGTGTTGCATATAAGATGCATGTTTTTAAATTTTTTAACAGTAAGATATAAAGTACACTGAGAGTAGGAATTTGTTTTGATCTTTTTGTAAATTTCCTAAATATACTCATATATTCCATATACTAAATGCATATTTATACAGTTCCATATACTAAATGTATTTTGTTATCTTAAACAAAATTAGAGTTCATGAATTGTGCCTTACCTCTCACCATACCTCTCTGTTTTGATAGTTCTTTTTTTTTTTTTTCTTTTTCTTTTTCTTTTTAGCTTTATCCAGCTAAGGTCCTATTCAGCATCTTTCCTATTTTGGTAGGAACACTCCTCAGATCACTTCCTTAGGTACTCTTGAATATCCAGGAACAGCCACCTCTTCAAGATGCCTGAATATACACAGTGTTCTAAGCTGTTGCCAAACATTGGCTAACTTCTTGAGCCACTTTCAGAAGTTTTTCTTTACTTTTTAAGTTGCCTTTATTGAGGTATAATTTATTACAAAATTAATTGTACTATTTTAAGTGAACATTTCAGTGAATTTAGGTAAATGTATACAATCTATAACCACCAGCAAAATCAAGACCGTACATTTCTACCATCCCCACAAAATCCTCATTTTCCCTTAATAGTTCCCTGGCCCCAGTCACTGATTTGCTTTTTCTCACCATGTGGATTAGATTTGTCTTTAGAGTTTCATAGAAATGGAATCCTCCAGTATCCAGTCTACGTGTCTGGCTTCTGTTCAGCACAGTGTTTTTGGGATTCATCCACGTTGCTGCATGAGTAATTGGTCCCCTTCCGTTGCCTGAATATACCACAGTTGGTTTAATCACTCATCTGTTGAGGGATGTTGGGTCTTTTCTCAGTTTCTAAAAGAATTTGTAAACCCTAATAATTTGTGTAATAGTATGAAACTCATAAGTCATGACTCAAATATATCAGAAGATATTTATGACCTTTGATGGAGGTATGGTTTGGTATATAATGTGCCGTGTTTGCCTTCCTTTCGCCCCCAGATATGCCATAAGAGAGAGCAACAGTGTTGTGAAGATATTTAAGAACTTTAAGGAAAAAAAATCCTTTAAGCCAGATTTTGGAGCTGAAAGTGAGTGCTATTTATAAATCTTACATTTTTAGAAGCTTTGCAATGGCTTCGAAACATCTAAACAAAAATCTTTTTTCTTTTCAGGTATCTACGGAGGCTTCTTGTTGGGAGTCAGATCTGTAAACGGCTTAGCTTTCTATGACTGGGACAATACAGAACTCATACGCAGAATTGAAATTCAGCCCAAACATGTGAGTCTTCCCTCGTTGTTACTTTTGGAATGTTCCACTTTGTGAGCAGCTCTGAGTCCCTGAGGCAAAAAAATGTCCTTGTACTCAGCTGTCCTGCTTCCACTGTGTTGGACACAGTGTCATTTACTTCAGGATTGCATAGAAAATCAGACTTGCAGTATTTAAAAGAGGTAGTAGACAGGTATTTTGAAAAGCAGGTAAAGTTATACAAATGCCAAGTGCTATTCATATTTTAAATGGCGTTTGACAGAGTATGAAAAGCCTGCTTTGAAAAGCCTTCTGACAAGAAATCAGAAAGTGTTGAGTTGGAAGGGCCTAGGGGCATCACACCATTCAGAAAGCCTTTTCATACTTTCCCTGATGATGCTCTTTAAACTTTAGGTAAATGTCTCCAATGACAAAATTTTCTACCTTACAGAACTACCTGCTTCTTTGACAGCTTTTGTTGTGACAAAATTCTTTGGAGACAAATCCACCTCTGTAGGGCTCTGCTTCTGTCTTTTATAGCATGTATTCTCAGTGGGCACTAGTACCCCAATAGGGCAAAAATTGGTTGCTGAGGGTGAAGAAAATTTTATCTATAAAGTATAGGTATTCATATGTATTTATATGTTATGCAAATATATACTGTATGTGTACATATATACAGTGTGTGTGTAATATATGTTACATATAATGTATGTTATGTAATTTTATATATAACATGTATTATATAATTATATATATGTATAATACATAGTAGCTGTGGCATTAAAATTTTGTAGGGGATGGTTAGGAAAAAAAGTCTAAAAACATTCCTGGGTGGGTGGGAGCAGGTGATAATGGGAAAAAAAGGCTGAGAAACACTGTTGTAGAGCAATAGGAAATAGGCTGCTGCTCCTAAATGACATTATATCCACTGGTCGCTGACATTTTCCTTCCTGTCTCCCTTTAGTCTTTCCATTTCTAGACTAAATAGCACAGCATTGCCCAGCCCACCTTCTCAGTGTATACACACACACACACACACACACACACACACACGTGTATATATGCATTCATGTATCTGTACATATGTATGCACCCACTATGCATTACATACAGTTGTTCAATGCATACTTACTATCCTAATATAAGACGAATCTTGTAAGAAACAAAGCATATGCAGTTTGTCATACTACTCAGAAATCCAAAACTATTTGTCTTTTATTTGTCATGTTGTAGATTTTCTGGTCTGACTCTGGAGAGCTGGTCTGTATTGCCACCGAGGAGTCATTTTTTATCCTTAAGTATCTGTCGGAAAAAGTCTTGGCTGCACAGGAAACACATGAAGGAGTTACAGAAGATGGCATTGAAGATGCCTTTGAGGTGACCACATCAGCACAACTTTGCCTCCGTTTTTAAATGATTTATATTTGTATAACAGAACTTCACTGATTTTAACATTCTATTAAGTTAGGTTTGGGAAAAATAAACATTTAAGGAAGTCTGGTGAAATGTGAAGATTAAAGCCTTGCCTCAAAGATCAGAGTTTGAAAATATACATGTTTAAAAGATATTCATACTTTGATTTATGAAATCTTCAGATGACTTTGATATCTTTCAGTAAGGAAATTAGAAGGTGTTTTGGTCTTAAGACATTTTACCTGGTGATTTAAATGAGCTCTCAAATGGTAAAGATAAATCACCTATTGTGGAGATGGTCCTGGAAGATTTTATGAAATACTTCCCATTCCAGTTCCATGTGTGTGAGAAGTTTAGATCAGTACTTTTTAGATCACAGCTTTGATTCAGCAGTGAGATTTTACATTATAGATACTCATCCAGGAATCTGTTTTTAAATGAAAAAAGAAGATAGAAATTCCAAGGAAATATTTTCTTTCTTGAAATAGGATTTTACTTTGCATTTAAGAAATGCAAGATTCTACCTTATCACCCCCAGTCATACTCAGTTTTTATTACTGACAGGATTTCTAATGCTGAATAAGGTAATAATAGACTATTTTCTCTCTGCAGGTTCTTGGTGAGATTCAGGAAATTGTGAAAACAGGGCTGTGGGTAGGCGATTGCTTCATTTACACGAGTTCTGTGAACAGATTAAATTATTATGTTGGAGGAGAAATAGTGACCATTGCCCACTTGGATAGGTAACTGAGTATTACTTTGCTTTTGTCTCAAGCATCCTAAATTTAAAATTATGCTTTTTTTTTTTTTTTAACAAAATCTATTGCTGGCTTGTAGCAGTGATAGGCCTGATTTTTTAGTGTTAGAGTTTTAGTAGATTGGCTGTTGTTGATCAAAATTGCATCAAAGTGAAAAGATTTTGAGTGAGACGTAGTGTGGATGTGTGTGTGTTTTTATATGTTTACCTGATAATTTGGGCCTACTCCTAAATTAGTGTCTGTTTCTATTACAGAACAATGTATCTCCTGGGCTATATTCCTAAAGACAACAGGCTTTATCTGGGGGATAAAGAACTGAACATCGTTAGCTACTCTCTGTTGGTTTCAGTGCTGGAGTACCAGACAGCTGTCATGAGAAGGGACTTCAGCATGGCTGACAAAGTTCTTCCTACCATTCCAAAAGAACAGAGGACCAGAGTTGCACACTTCCTGGAAAAGCAGGTAAAAGGATTTTGTTTTGTCTTTCTGCTTGTTTCTTTTTGTGGTGCTGTTGTTTTTTTTTAAACCAGTAATTTAAAAGAATGTTAGTATGGATTTGAAAACAGTGTTTCTTTATTGCCACTGATTTCCTTATGGCAGTGGAATTTCTCCTATAAAGTTAAGTCACTTATTATATTCTTCCTTGTCCTTTCTAAATGCCCTTAGTACCTTCTTTAATTGTTGGAAATGATTATCAGTCTTCTCTTTCTGTAGACTTCTTTTCCATTCTATCAGTATTTTCATTTCTGCCCTGCATTTTCTCTTTATATCCTAGCAGGCTTTTCTTTTTCTTTCTTTCTTTTTTATTGTAAGATATATATAACATAAAATTTACCATTGGTGATATAATTTTTTCTGAATGGAGTGTTTTAAAATCAAAGTTGTATGTACACAAATTGTAAAGTTCTGCAAAGCTCAAGGAAAAAAAGCAGCACTTCCTTCCCTCTATCATATCTACTTCCTAAAGGAAGTGGAAGTTTAATTCTTCTCGTTGATTCTCTTGGACTTTATTTCCACATCTCTAGATAACATATTGCTGTTACTCAGCCTTAGGTATTCTTGTGACTTACCACTCTGTAGAACGTGAGGGTTTCCCTTTGTCTCTCCTCGTACTTCTACAACATACATGCCACTTTTCAGTCCTCCTCCCACAATAGTTCGATGATTTTGATTAGGTCAGTTTTGGTGTTTACATTTTTAGGGCTATGTAAATACTGCTCACAGCTGAGCCAAATAATATAGTGTAGCTTTCCCTTCCTGCAATTATTTGTTTTTCCTGGAGTCAATTGCCTTTTTTTTTCCCTCTTTGCTTATTTTTCTGTGTACTTACGGTTAATTCTCCCTAGATTCTGATGGTTCTCCAGATTTCCTCAAAATCTCCTATCATCATAGATATCCCCTCACCATCAGATTGGGCCTTGCCTTTGCCTCTGAATTGGATTAATTGTTTCCTATATCCCTTTTCTTCTTTCCTGGTTTACTCCCTTATTTTGCTGGAGGGTGTCCTTCAGTAGCTTCCTGAGAGAAGGGTTATTAATAGGAAGTAAAGTTTTTTGTAATGTTGGTTATCTGAAACTGCCCTTGTTCTCCTCTAAAACATATTTGACTGTTTAACTAGATACAGAATTGTGGGTTGGAGGTAATTTTCTCCCAAAATTTTGAAGGCATTTGTTCCAATGCCTTTTAGCTTCTAGTTATTGTTGAAGTGTTACTGGTTTATATTAATGATCTTGGTACCTGCTCTTTTTCTCTCTGGAACCTTTTTGGGCCTTGTCCCTGTTGTTCTGAAATGTTATGGTGGGCCTTGTAGAGGCCAATTATGAACACATTCATTTTGTTGAGTATTAAATGAGCTCTTTTTATTTAATTGCACACTGATGTCTGTAATTTCTGAGAGATTTTCTTGAATCATTTCTCTGATGATGTCCTTCCTTAGTTTTCTGTGTTCTGTCTTTGTGGAATTATTAATGAAATGTTAGGCCTCCTGCACTAGTCTCATTGTCTTATTATTGTACTTTTAAAATCTTATTCTTGTGTATGGATGAAAGTTTATTTCTCTGAGGGTCTGAATGATAGGTTTTGTTGTTGTTTTGAGGTTTTCTTTTTCCCCTTCATGGTATGCTTCCTTTGTGTTATGGGTTCATTTTGATCTCTGTCTTTCCTGATGGAGATTTTCCTCATGCATCTGATGATCCTTGGGCCCTCATTTAAGAGTAGAGGTCTAAGAAATAGATAAAAGGCCTGAATTTGTGAGTGGTCTTGTTGGGTATGGACTTCACAATATGGATGTGGCTGGGCCATTTGATTAGGGATCCTCAATGTCCATATTTTCATCTTGGAATTTAATGAGCGCTTAACATTGCATCAGGTACTGTTCTGGCTGACGTATGGCTTGCCCGGAGTTGACATTTTAGTTGTTACCGGAGTTGACATTTTAGTTGTTACGCATTGGGCTAGTTAGTTTACATCCCAAGGGGTAAGATTGGGTTTAAATCACCATCATTCTGGGTGCAGAGTAGAAAACAGGCTGGTGTCTCAATATCTGGTATTTCATTTAGGCTCAGTCTCTATTCTCATAATTGCCTGTTTTCCTGTTGAAAAGTGTGTAAGGTATCCCTCAGACTGGAGACTCTCTAGTTTACTCTCTTCAGGGAATAAATTTGGTGTCTTCTGTGTGTGTCCAGAGGTTGGGGGAGGTGAGGAGTGGGGACCTGGGGTATCTGTGTCTTAGCTGCTTGTTACATAGACTTTCAGGCAGTTTTGTTTATTTTAGCATTGCCCTCCATGAGATGCCTGTGGGGATCCTGATGTGTGAATGAAGTTGTTTCTATGCTGACCTCACTCCTGATTTAGGATTAATTTTCTCTAGTGTTTTAACTGTTTAAATTCCTCTATCAGTTTTCTAGCTTCCAAAATTTTGTTACAGAGGTCTCCTCTTTCTGTGTCCTTAGGAATTTATACCGTAGGGCCACCTGGGTGGCTCAGTCGGTTAAGATTCTGATTCTTGATTTCGGCTCAGGTCATGATCTCATGGTTCCTGGGATCGAGCCCCATGTAGGGCTCTGCACTGACCGGGCTAAGCCTGCTTTGGATTCTCTCTCTGATCCTCCCCCAGTCTCTCTCTACATAAACATTTTTTAAAAAAGAATTTATTCCCAAAAGAGTCCCTTTAGTGTCATTTCAGTGGGGATTTGGGGGAAAACAAAAGTATATTTAGTCCATCTAATTTCATCTGCTTTGCCTATATCTGATGAGTTCCACAGGTCTTACATACTCTGTTCTTGGATTTTTATTTACACCAGTGCTAGGAAAGAAAAGGAGTGTGCAGATTATTCAGAATGCCTTGTTTACAATGTACTCATGGATGAATGAGAAGAGGGACAGCTTGGATAGTCTGGGAAGTTAAAACATTTTAAACACAGTGATAGAGCCATCCTGAAGATCCAGACAGAACTTGGAAAGCTGCCCAGTTCCTCCATCTTGACCACCCTGTAACTGAGCATTCTCCCTCATTCCAGTGAAGTGTCTTGAAGTCTGAGCTTTGTCTAACACACTGCATCCATAGAGCTGAACTTGCCCATATATGGTGTAGACTACTGTCAGTACTGTTAGAGGAGAAGCGAATCTGGTAATTACAGTAGTTGGTCTAAAAGCCTGTTTTGGTAACTCAGTGGAAAATGGAAGACCGTTTTAGATTTCCTGCCCTCTGGAATGCTGGCTGATAAATAAAGTGGACATAAGACCAATAGTAAAGTTATAGGTAAGGATACCTGATTGGCATTAGGACCTGGAAGCAAAATGTTTGCCAAATGACCTACAGATTAGGAAAAACTGAAAGGAAGCTCTTATGTTTGAGGGACTGGACTAGATGATTTCTAAGCCCAGCTTAGTATACTATGAACAGCTAGGTCTACACCACTGTGCCTTTATTTTAATGAAATCGTTCTTGTTCAGTCACCTTTCCAAAATCCTGTTCTTGACAGTTGTTTACTTTTGAATTTCTCATTTTACCAGTTTTACATGAGTTTACTAGCTAGCATCAGTCAGCTTTCACTGCTTAGAAAACAGCATTGTGGGACTGAAATCTATCTGCTGGGTTGGTTCTTACCAATTAATTTAATGACTCCTTAATTTTTCTGTCTTCTCATTAAAGAGTATTCTGTTGCTTTTGTTTAGGCCATGGGGTTTCTATGTCAGCAGGGTATTCTTAGTTCAAGAGGAAGATGGATGAATAATGATTTGCTGTTTGGGCACTATAAATCTACACATACAGACTAACCACACATTGTTTCCCATATTCTCTGTTTAGGGCTTCAAGCAACAAGCTCTTACAGTATCCACAGATCCTGAGCATCGCTTTGAACTTGCTCTTCAGCTTGGAGAACTAAAAATTGCATACCAGTTAGCAGTAGAAGCAGAGGTATGTACTAAGTCATGATTTTTCATAACTAATGCAAAGGTTAGTGGGTACTTACATGTGTTTAGTGTAAGTTCTCTTTATTAAAGTTTTCTGAAGTGCAAATTAGTGAGTCTTTGGTGACATTATTGCCTCTCTCTAATCTTTTAAAAATGCATTTTGTTAGTCTTTACATAAATTAAATGGATTATATTGAAGATATTCTTAGCATTCTGATATGTTTAAGAAGTATTTTGGGGGGGCGCCTGGGTGGCTTAGTCGGTTAAGCGTCTGACTTTCGCTTAGGTCATGATCTCACGGTTCGTGGGTTCGAGCCCCACGTCGGGCTCTGTGCTGACTGCCAGCTCAGAGCCTGGAGCCTGTTTCAGTCTGTGACTCCCTCTCTCTCTGATCCTCCCCTGCTCACGCTGTCTCTCTCTCTCTCTCCTAGAAATAAATGAAACATTAAAAAAAAAAAGAATGAAAGCACCTTAAAAAAAAAAAAAAGTATTTTGGGGGCACCTGGGTGACTTAGTTGGTTGAGTGTCCAATTTCAGCTCAGGTCATGATCCTGTGGTTCATGAGTTCGAGCCCCATGTCAGGCTTGCTGCTGTCAGCCTGTCAGCTCAGCAGACCCTGCTTCTGATCCTGTCCCCGACCCCCATCCTTTCTCTACCCCTCCCCACTTGTGCACTTGTGCTCTTTCAAAAATAAACATTCAAAAGAAAGGAAAAGGTGTTTTCATAGCTTATATGAGATCTGTTTTCCAAAAGATGTAAAATACTAGATATTATAGTCTGGGAACTCTCTGAATGCAGACGGACACAGCACTAATTTGCCAGTATCCCAGATTAGTGAGAAAGTTGTTGGTTTTTAAGAAAGATTTTAATATTTTGACACAATTTAATGACATTTTAATGAACTGTTATATATTGAGGGCCCCCCCAACCATGGTTTAAGTGTAGTATTTATTGGTAAATTCATTTCAGGTGTTTTAAATAAATTTCATGTTAAGATCTAAATGTGTTGCATTTTGATTTCTGAGAAGCTACAAATGACAGATAACATTGTTAAATATTTAAGGATATATGAAATAATTATTCTTTCAAAAAATGGTATTAAATTAGTCATTAAAATAATTAGTCTAATTACCTTAAAACTCCCAATTAGCTAGTATTTTACTTTTAGTGGGTAATTACAAAATAAAAATTACTTGGGTTGATGATTATTCATGCATCACTAAAATTGATTTGTTTGAATTAATTTTGTATATGCGAATAACTTCCATTTTCTCATTACACTGTATTCTTATTTTGATTGTTAGAACCAACTTAACAAGCACAGCTCAGTATATGTGTAAAATAGCTCCCATTATCAGCATGGTAATACTCAAGTTAACAGAATATTGATGTTGAAAAACTCAAGTGTTTATTTCCATAGATGTGTTAACTTGGGAACTCTTTCTTACAGTCCGAGCAGAAGTGGAAACAACTTGCCGAACTTGCCATTAGTAAATGTCAGTTTGGCCTCGCCCAGGAGTGCCTGCACCATGCGCAAGATTATGGGGGTCTGTTGCTCTTGGCCACCGCCTCTGGAAATGCTAGTATGGTGAACAAACTAGCAGAGGGTGCGGAGAGAGATGGCAAGAATAATGTGGCGTTCATGAGCTACTTTTTACAGGGCAAGTAAGTATTGACTCAAGATCTAAAAGGTGGGTGTAGTAATTTAAAGCACTGATTTCTGCGCTGATTCACTGACTTTGAGGGTGGTTGAGGGAGGAACTAACCCTGGAAAGAGACAGATGGACGCCTAGCCTAGACCCTGGCTAGTAGGAGTGGTCAGAGGACCGTCCTATTGTGCTGGCACTTACCTTAAGCAAGGGATGCTCTTACCAATTAGGTCGAAATGTTTGAGCAAAATGAGCTGTTCAGGGAGGCTTGGACTGAGAGAAATGTGAAACCCATTTATCAAAAGCCCTGCCTCTCCTTGGCTGAGCCATTTTATTTTCCCATGGCCCGAGGCTGTTGTGATGCTCCCATAGTACCCAAAAGGCAGGTAATTTTACCCAAATTGGGTAATTCTCCCATGGCAGTAATATAGGGAGTTAAGGATGCCAGTTACTTCTAGATTTGAGTCCAACTGCATTAAAAAAGCATTAAAAATGTCATATACTTTTTAAAGTGTAGCAGTCAGCACAAACCAGATCATCTCAACATTAGTTGGCCATATTATGAAATAAAACACAAAGTATTCATTAACCTTGCCCTGCATACTATTTAAACCTCATACTTTAAGAACTTTGTGCACCCCAGTGTGTATTTATAATACATGTGTTTGTAAATTTGTGTCTGTGTAGGAATAGGTCCCTATTCCTACAGGAATAGGAATAGGAATTCAGAAACCCCAAAATATCCTGAAAGTAGTTTTTTTATAACTTACTTGATGGCAAAACCTGACCTGAACTCTGAAATACTATTATTAGTTGCCTTTATGCCACTTGTTTATCACATTTAGTATTCATGTGTTCCTGCAAAATATTAATGTTTGTAACTTTGATGCTGAGGGTGTTACAGGTATTAGGTAATGTGTGGTATATATACTGTGTTAACCTTTCTAAAATCTAAAAACCTATGCTTTTTGTTCTTTGATTTTATTTTTCAAAAACCTAGGACTTCTAAAACACAGTATCCACTTTATCAAAAAACTTAGGGAAAAAAAAAAGTGAAATAGACACTAGGACATTGTCCTCCTGGGCACCACTGGATTGCCCCACACTGGAGACACTGCCCTCCATGTTCCCACGTGTGAAAGCGAGTTTCTGCTCCCACATTCCCTGAAAGCTTTTACCGTGTGGTTTTTGATTAGCTGCTTTAGCTGGTCTTGAAGAGCCCCCTCAGGTTCTTCTTAGGAGTTGTTAAAATAGGTTATCAGGAGATTGAAAATGGTCATCAACCTGTCCTACCCCTCACACTTGTTGGAGTCCAGTGACTACGTAACACTGGTGGTCACAAGTTAATGGCTCAGTGACAAAAATGAAGTGTATGTGTGGAAGTTGGGGAGGGAATGCTGACTTTGCAATACTACATCTATACTTCTTCGTTTATTCTTGGTAATTAGTGTCTCTTCTTTTAATCTTTAGGCTTGATGCTTGCTTAGAACTCCTGATTAGAACTGGCCGACTGCCAGAAGCTGCCTTCCTGGCCCGGACCTACTTACCTAGTCAGGTTTCAAGGTACACACTTTTAATTTTAGGAACAAATGTTTCACATAAAAACTAGAGCACACTTAACTCAGTTTCCCTTTGGTTTCATGATACCTACATAGGGTGGTAAAACTCTGGAGAGAAAATCTTTCAAAAGTCAATCAGAAAGCAGCAGAATCCCTTGCTGATCCAACAGAGTATGAAAACCTTTTTCCTGGATTAAAGGAAGCCTTTGTTGTGGAAGAATGGGTGAAGGAAACACACGCTGATCTGTGGCCGGCCAAGCAGTACCCACTTGTCACAGTGAGTTGCCAGGGAACCAGGCCTCGTTTAGAATTTACATACATTATTGGTGGATTGTGAGCTAATATCTGGGATTTAGGCCAAATTCATGGATGAATTAGGACTTAGACTATTTCATTTCATCATTGCTTTATTCTGATAGCCAAATGAAGAAAGAAATGTTATGGAAGAGGCAAAAGGCTTTCAGCCCTCAAGATCTGCAGCTCAACAGGTCAGTAGAATATCTTAATCAGATAATCTGGTTAAGATTTATTTTAAGTACCATCTCCCACTTCCTAATCCTAAACAAATTCCTTCATCTTTATATTCTCTCCATTTGGGCTTTCAGGAACTTGATGGGAAACCTGCATCTACTACTCCAGTTATTGTGGCCTCCCACACAGCCAACAAAGATGAAAAGGTACAAACATTAATACCCAAACTTTCCATGGGAACCCCAGGCTCACTCCTTTCTCCCCATGAATGGCCGCAAGATGTGCAGGCCGCTGCATTTCAATGACATAATCACTTTCAGAGCAGTGGCTTTGAAATGACAAAAAGGCCCCTCTTGACTATTGCTTTGGTTCTTTTTGGATCAGGAATCAAAAAGTTACCAATAACTCTCTTTCTTGGCAGAGTTTACTTGAACTAGAAGTAGATCTGGATAATTTGGAATTAGAAGATATTGACACAACAGACATCAACCTGGATGAAGATATTTCGGATGACTGAGTTGTAATGTTTCCCATGAACCTGGCTACACTCATTATTACGGACAGGTGTTGACCACCACCCTGACCACAGTACTTTGGACTCTGAGAAACTCCTTAGATTTTTATATGGAAAGGCTGTGGCCCACTGGGAGCACAGTGTTCGCCTCATCTTAGAAGTTTATGTGCTACATCTAAATCACTGCTTCTTGTTAAGCAAAAACAGATGTGGGCTTTGATTTTTTTTTCATACTGTCATTAGATCATATCTCATAAAATCTTTTGAATTAATGAAAATGCTCAAAAGTTTCCTTTCTAAATAGTTTTAGAAGGCTGAACTAAAACTACACGTCACCTAGGAACCAGCCCACATTCTCTTAACCGTTCTTGATTTCATCCCCAAGTTTTTAATACTTGATTATGCCTTGATTTTTGTCTAGTACCTACCTGCTTCTAGAATCAGGATCTGAAACCCAGAAACCTCATTAAGCTGGGGTCTGTTTAAACTACCTATTTATTTGGTAATACAGAAAGATGTAAGTACCTTTTTGTTGTTTTATACTGCACCATCCACTCTAATGAGAGAGATTCATAACCAGGCACTCAGATATACCCTTGTGGCCTAGGAAAATCAGTGGAGTAACAAGGTTTTCTTTGTATTAAAAAACAATTAGGAACTCACATCAATTTTCATTTTGACATTTTTAAACATTCAGCTCAACATTAAGAGAGAAAGCTAGTTGTATTTAGTAAAATGAAATTTATTTTAAAAAATTCAGGAAGTTGCAGAATGGCTAACGAATGCTTCTTGATAAGCTTGTAGTGTTAATTCTATATATGCTCCCCTCTGTGCTTCTGTTTTTGCAAAGACCTGTTTAAATTTAAAAAAAGAAACTCTTTTAAGCGATAGAACATGTACTCTTTATAAAGTTTTCCATTTCTGCATTACCAAAGTCTCAGTTTAAAGTCTTACAAGTTTCACAATTTTTTCCTGATTATAAACCAATAAAACTACAAAAAATGATATCCAACACAGTTCAAGCCATAGTAATTCTAAATACCAGAAGAATCCTAAAATCCTAGATCAAAATGAAAATCATCAGATTTCAAAACCACTTTATTTTCCCCAAAGGCATTTTGCTTTATCTGACCAATTACACAAAACCAGAGTCAGTACCATAGTTTCTCTCTACTTCTCATAGGGCGTCGTCACTGGTCACTTTTATCCTTAGAACTGCTCTGCGGTATGCGTAAAATAACACTGGGAGAGAAGCCAGATCCACAAAACCATGTCTAGTCTGAGCATTAGAAGACATGAAAGTTATACAGAGACAGAGAAATCTAAGGCCATGGTTGGGGGAGGTACGCAGCTCCAAAGTGCTAATGCAGCTAAGACTTAGTAATATACAAGCACCACCCTCTCCCCTTCTGGACAGGACTGTGACCACCTTGAAGGATGGGGAGGTACACTGGGAACATGTGCTACCTGCTACTCCACCCTGCCCTGCTGGTCACTTAATTACCTCAAAGAACAAGGGGGCTGCTGCCCTACTATCTGAACTACTCGGGACTCGAGCCTGCAGCTCCCCCACTCCCATCCCATCTGTTTGTTATCCAGGCTGAAGAACTACAGGACTCTAGTCAACTGTTTCAAGACCACAAATGTTTAGTTACCATGCAGTATGACCCACTTCAGAATTCTTCCCAACTCTTATATGTAAACCAACTTGACAATAAATTAAGAAAAATAAAATAAATCTATATCGTCTGAGTTGGAAAGAATTCTTTTTTTTAATATCAATTAGCACCACACAACAGCCAGGCGAAATAAGTCCCTTTACCTTAATTAAATGTACAGCCTCAGCAGCCTGCTCCTTGGCCTCCTGAGCTGATGGGCCGTCTGGATGGAGCATGTGATACAGCTGGACCAAGCTGGCGGCATCATCCAAACTAGAGGGAAAGGATTTACTGCTGTCAGTCAGTTTTCATTTGCTTCACAGTCCTATAAAAATGTGTGCCAACTTAAAATTCCACTTCAAGCTTTTCTCAGGCCAGAAAATTTTTAAGCCTTTAGGTTTTATATTTTTAAAGGCATTTTCAGAAAATGGGCCAATTTAGGCTTCATTTCCACACTGAGGTAGGCAGGGCCCAGTTTATGAAAGTGAATATATTCTAAGTGTGACTATATTCTTTTCAGAAACGGATTATTACTTCTCATAGAAACAGCATTCTTAACAGGAGACAGCTGCCAGGCCAGCCCAATTCACCAGTAGCTAATAATGTCCCCTTCAGAAGGCAGGAATAGTACCTTCATCCCACATAAGCTGGAGGCTGGTGGTCAGGGGATGCTCAAAGCCACTTGCCTTTAAGTTCATTAGCAGTGACATCTTCCGCTAACAAGTTTTCATTAAGACTCTGAATTAATGGATAAATGCCTCTACAAGAGGCCTCCTAGGAGTCCAAGGAATGACTCCCAGGCCACCTGTCTATTCATAGGAACCCATTAGTTAAAAAATAGCATCCTAGCGAAGCAAATCTGAAATTACGCACCTGAGTCAGAAGGAATGTCAGGTTCTACTTTAGCAACCTAGAAAGCAGTCTTCTCATTTGTACTACCTTTTTTTTTTTTTTTATTTCTGAGATAGAGACAGCATAAACAGGGGAGGGTCAGAGAGAGAGGGAAACACAGAATCCGAAACAGGCTCCGGGCTCTGAGCTAGTTGTCAGCACAGAGCCCGATGCAGGGCTCCAACCCACGAACCGTGAGATCATGACCTGAGCCGAAGTCGGACGCTTAACCGACTGAGCCACCCAGGCGCTCCTGTACTACCTTTTTAGAAACGTGTAAACAACTTCCATCAGCATGAAAACCTCTTTAGCCTTCCCCAAACCAGTCACTGTCTTCTCACATAGTCAATACTTGCCCACCATTTGTCACATTAAGCTGAGGGAGTAACCACCTTTCTAAAATGATTATGCTTTTGAGGTTATGCTGTGTACACTTAGTCAGTTATTGCCTCCAGTTGGGGGGAGGGAATAAAGACATCTTATTTCAGTATTTCTCCCTGCCATCTCATTAATTTTCCCTGCTTTACATCTGAGCTAGGGGATAGAGTGGAGTGGCCATGGGAGTAAAGAATTTCTCAAGCCATGGTGACCTTAGAGAAATGCTCTAGGCTTATCCCAAGGCCCATCCACTCTCAAGGCCATCCTCTGGGAGAAATGAGAAACCGGAGCTGTTCGTATAGTAACTTTCCAGGGAAAAAAATTCAAACACATTCATTACAAATGTATTGTCTGTTATAATCTAACAAAATCCAATAAACATAGCAATAAAATTCCCCATAAAAAATAAAATTGTTTAGAGCTTAGGCATGTGGTCCTATAAAGGGCTTAAATGGGTTTCTATATTTAGATTCCTGTTTAGGGCTTTCTTACATTCATGTTAAAGTATAATGCCTGCATCTTACTAAACAAGTTAGCGTAACCCCCAGCCCATATTTGAAGATAAGAGCAAATAAGTTTCCATGTTCAAACAGATATTAAAAGAATCTCAACCACAAACCAACAGTGGACTTGAGTCTGCAATAACTGAGCGGAATCCAGTTCTGCCTCGTGTTCCATTCAGTGAGGATGTGCACCCTCTACTGTCCAGTCTGGGATTTGCAGCACACTCCCCGTCAGAAACCCCATAGGAATGGTTTCACTTAATGTGGAGCACAAAAGATTAAGTACTCAAAACTCCATCCCAGTATACAAGTAAAGTGCTTCAAATGTAAAGCTTACATATGGTAATGAGTATTACTAAAATATATAATCGTGCACTTTAATAATGAACTTTAATTTTCAGTTACACATTAAAATTTTTCACAAAACTATTACATGTGTTCATAGTAAAAAAACTTCAGAATGATTCCACCTTAAAAACCTTCTAAGAAAATTCACTCACAGGAGACATCACTGCCAACGAGCCCCCTGCTTATGTGGGATGAAGGTAATCTGCCCTATGAACTGGATGTAGTGGGCTGGCCCAAAGTCATCGACCATTAGGAATGCTGCTTTTATGAGAAATGGTGCTCTGGTTCCAAATATGGGCTGTATTTCTTAGAGAATGCCTGTGGAACCTTCTAGTTCCAAATGCCTTAGGACCTTTATGTGAAGGACTTAGATTGCATGGAGGATACTCTGAGTCAAAGCTCCTTATAGTCTCAAGGTGGCAGTAATCCCTAAACCATCTTGACCAGCCTTTTAGTCAGTCAAGGACTTTTCATACAGAGTTGTCCTTACTACAGCCATGCTGGTTTCTTTTCCTTGTCATCTTGGCATTTCTAATCCAACTGATAATCAAAAACAATGTTCAGTTTCATCAGAAGCAATAAAGTATTATTTCAGCTAGAACCTTGGGCGCACACCAGTTAAAATAAATGCATGTTAAAATACAACAGACATTCCTTGTTTCATGCAACTTTGGAAAAAAAACCAATTTTTTTAACATCTTAAAAATCTTGCAAAAGCAAGGGGTATCAAAAGCAACAGTATTTTCATAAATTAAATGACTTTTACTGAAAAGCCCCAGTCCCACCAGAAAACAAGCACCTGTCAGAGCTTATGTCTTTATATATCCTATTTAATCCCTTGAGTGTCTGGAAAGTTCACTGATCCCCAGAAACATTGGTGAGACCCAGGATAAGTCAGTATCCAAGGTATATAATACAGATCCACTACCATGTACTCTTTCAAAGAATCTAGCCATGTTTAAACAACACAAAAGCAGGGGCGCCTGGGTGGCTCAGTCGGTTAAGCATCTGACTTCAGCTCACATCATGATTTCACAGTCCATGAGTTCGAGCCCTGCATCGGGCTCTGTGCTGACAGCCTAGAACCTGCTTTGGATTCTTTGTCTCTCTCTCTCTCTGCCCCTCCCCAGCTCATGCTCGGTCTCTCTCTCTCAAAAATAAACATTAAAAACATTTTTTAAAAAACACACACAAAAGCAAAAACTTGAAAAAACGGAGTTGTGCTAGAAAAACAAACCCATAAGTAAATGAGGTAAATGAAAGGTATTTCTTACTGGACAATACGATGTCATCAATGGGGAAAAATCATTTAAATACAGATTTACTGTAATAGTTGTAAGAATTTCTTTTCCTTACTAAGATTGTACTTACAGATCTCTTTGAATCTGGTCAATCAGTAAACCATCAATCTTTTTCTTATTTACGAAATACCAAGCCATTCCACCAAAGTGTCTTGTTGAACGTAAAAGGTCATACTTTCCATGTTTATCTATATCTTCGTAAGTCTGATGATGAATCTATCCACATAAAATGTAATTTTTCAGAAACATGAAAATAAAAAGAAGCATTTCTGGATGCACATTTACTAACTTGGAACATTGCCCAAAAAAGTATCTGTAAATCAGGTCTACTGATACATGCCTCTGCTATCATTTACCAATAGCTCTGGTTTAAACTGACCCTCCACTGTAGAACTTTCTGGCAGCCTGGAACAAGCCTGCCACACATTTACAGTCAGATCAATTACTTTTCAGCAGCCAAGCACTAGTTATGAAGCACCTATTACACGTATGGAGACCACTAGAAATAATGGACCACCATTATCTTGGTCACTAGAGGAAGAGAGAGAGAAAAAAAAAAAAAGAAAATCAAGAATATTTTTTTAGTCTTCCCTTTTTCTCCTGTTCCATCAACTGCTCCATTCCATCTTATTAACTAATGTTCCTTCAGTTCTTCCAGACTGATCTTGCAAACTGAGGACTATGATAAATAAGGCATTCCTGTGTTCAAAAGGCTTTCAAAGGCCTACTTCCTAAAGTCTAGATTCCTGAGGCTAGCATCTGAGGTCACATACGGCCCCATTTACTATTTACTTTTCTAGCTTCATCTTGAACACCTCTCATACATATACATTGTATGTACAAGCAAACCAGATGACTGGCCATTTGCAAGCAGTTTCCTGCCTGTTTTTCACACTGTTCGCCTCCCTGCCTGAAACATCTCTTCTCACTCAACTTCACACTGTTCGCTGCCCTTCTAGAACCCTGTTCAAGACCCCTATGAAGCCCCTCCTGAGAGTACTTTGTAGTCTTCTTCTAGTACCTAACATCTTAAACCCAAGGTGATAATTATCAGCATACTTACCTAGCACCCTTCTCCAAAGTCAATTCAGGACTGCAAGCTTTGACAGAGCAACCCTATCTTAGTTCATGTCATCCTGTATATTATCCACAATACTCTCTTACACACAGAAGACACTACATGATTACTTACTGAATTGTAAGATACACACGTGACATTTTGGCAAATTTTAGTAAATGACTCTGTTCCTTTATGACAAAATGAAAAGAGAATAGGCTTTGCCATCAAGTTTGGGTCCTAAAACAACCACCTACTAGCTGTGCAACTTCTAGCAAGCTACTTAACTCTCCAAACTTAAATTCTCTCATCCACAAGGGCTGCTGTAAGGATAAAATATCTGGTAGACTTAGGTATTCCCTAGATGTTCAGGTATTTCTCTTCCCCCTGTAAAAATTTTATTCATAACCATACTTAAGTCCATACTTTAGAAACTATAAAATATACTCACTTTGATATATTCAGCAGAATCTGGCTCAAACTGGGCAACACAGAGATTGAGGACATCAGCATGCCGGTCCTGGCTATACATGATCTAAAAGCACACAGCACAGTTGGAATTAGATGAGAAAAACATGAAAGTTCAACACTCGTCCTGATGCCATGACAGATGTGGTCATCCACATCTGTCCCCAGTAAGAGGCAGGCAGAGATAATATAGTCTCCATAACTCACACTAGATTCAAATCCCAGCTACGCCAATTGCAAGACAGGTAACAGTGGTGGAGACATCATCAGAAACATGTATCTCTCAGGAGTGCTGATTCGAAGGGGCACACGCACCCCAATGTCTATAGCAACACAATTAACAATAGCCAAATTATGGAACCCAAATGTCCACTGACTGATAAATGGATAAAGGTGTATGTGTGTGTACACACACACACACACACACAATGGAAATATTACTCAGTAACCAAAAAGAATGAAATTTTGCCATATGCAACAACGTGGATGGAACTCAAGTGTGTTATGCTAAGTAAAACAGTCAGAGAAAGACAATATCATGTGATTTCACTCATATGTGGAATTTAGGAAACAAAACAGATGTACATAAAGAAAGAGAAGCAAAAACAGAGAGGAAGACAAACCATAAGAGACCCTTACATACAGAGAACAAACTGAGGGTTGCTGGGGGTGTTGGGTGGGAGGATGGGCTAAATAGGCAAGGGGCATTAAGGAGGGCGCTTGTTGGGATGAGCACTGGGTGTTATATGTAAGTGAGGAGTAACTAAATTCTACTCTTGAAACCAATACTACACTATATGTTAACTTAGATTTATATTAAAAAAAAAAAAAGAAAGTCTATCTATGCTTATCAAAGCAGGATGCCCTGCAGCACCAGAGCCAACGTTCAACAAAGAAACCATCACCACTGACTCTATGAAACCACAGTCACCTTACCTTAAGATTTTCTTCCTTGAAAATTACTGGTGTCAAAACCCTACGGCCTTCTTTTGGGAAATAAACTTGTATCATCCTGTCCCGTTCTTCCCAAGAGGCTTTCCGTAGCGTGCCACTTGGTTCTCTGACAACAATAAAACGCTTCTGAAATAGAAAACATAATCAAGGATGAGTTTGTGAAGACTTCTTTTCAGTTTCAGTGTTCCATTAAGCACCATTGTAAGAATACCTTGCAATCAAAATATAAACTGCAACTGGGAGACATAGAATGCAATTATATACGATTTCAATGATAATTTTAAACCTCAAAGACTTTGCAAGACTTGATACTTAGTTCACTAATCAATGCTCTGCCTCTGACAATCAGAAATCTAAAATGAAAGTATTTACTAACTGCCAACCATGGTCCTAAAGTGAGCTCAATACATAAGATGGTTCTACTAAAAAAAGGTGGTCAGAGATTCACCTAAATCCATTTCAGAGGGAAGAAGTGCTATGAGACCTTTCGAACTGTTTCATTTCCCCATCCCAAAGTCTCACTGAAACAGATGTTACTACTTTGTGATCTACCTCTAAAGTCCCTGGGATAAAAGGAACAAACCCAAGAATGTGGAATCTTAATTCCACACTTCTTTCATTCCTCATACTGGAAGGAAACATAAATGTGCCAGAGAGATTGTCCACCTGCCTCCTACCTCTTCACTCTTCCAACTACCAAATCTCAGGCCATGAGATCGTTTCCCTCTGAATTCCACCCACTGTCTGTGTTGCTCAGGTAGCAATTTATCAGGTACAAGATTCCTGACACTGCTTAGATACTGTTAGAGAACTGAAGACGGGCAGGAGCTATGGATTACAATTCTTTGCAATACCCAGTGACTTACACAGAACTCTGCACATCACAGATAACTGATATACATCTGATTAATTTTTAAATTAATCAGATGGTACCGACTCAACTTTTCAGAGTGTGAGAGTCTCTGAATGTGTTTTGAGGATAACATAATCAAACTTTCATCAAGTACTGCAAACAGAAAAAACAGCAGATGCCTAAATAACAATTATTTCTCAAAACGATTATGGTCATTTGAATTCTAAGTTCCTCTCTCCCTTTCAGGTTATAAAACGCTCCCCTAAACAGCCTTCAAAGCACTGCAAACATACATTAAAGCACCCCAAAGCAAAATTTTTAATTAAAATGAAACTCTGATCAGGTCAGACATACAGGCGGTTGATGTACAGACATGGACATTGCTCAAATGTCTCCTGACCATAATCATGTATGATAAAAAGATTAATGTGGTGTGGCCCTTCCCCCAACCCTAGCATTACATAGTACTATGTGGGCTGAACTGTAAATCGCTTGTTTCACTCTTATTTGAAAAGAGTCAAACACAAAAGTGACCTATTTTATAAGTGCCAGAGTGTTTTTTTTGGAATTGGCCATTAAGGAGAAAGGAGCTAGAGAGTAAAAACCACACCAAAAGCAACAGCAGTATCTGAGAATTATCTGGGGAAACCTGTCATTCTTGCTGCAAATTCTTAAGAGTGAGTATCCTTTGGGAAGTCTGGGTTTTTTGGCATCCTCAAGAATTTACAGGAAAGAAACCCTCCATGTCCCCCAAATGTTTCAGCTTAGGAAGTCAGTCTAACTTGGGCAGAAGAATCCTCTTCTGCCACTGCCTTGAAGATTTCTGCCTATTTGTGGTTTGGGGGTGGGTTTCTGTCTGTAAATCCCTAGTCCTGTCTCAGCACACCTTTCTCTGCAGTCAATCTGGAATATACTGTGTCCATAATCTGTAAGGACATGGTAACATGATGATGTGGGACTAGTCTCATTTCTTCTTCCTTATGCTGGGCTGGATCTTCCACAAGAGTCTCACCCAATCACAGGAATTCTGGTTTGGAAGATTCAGAGACAGCTGGGTCACAATGATGCTGACCCTCATCCCTCAGGCCCAACTCCACATATTTCAAATAAAGATCATTTTGCAATTAGACATATACTCACCCGGTGTGGTATGCTATATGATATATCAGTAAACACGTATTTGGCTGTTTCTGTTCCTTCCAAAATCTTATCTTCAGCTAACACGTCATTTATTGGCACTCGTTCTTCCAGAACTGGTGGCATTTTTAATCGCACTTTAGCTGCCTCAACTGCCTTTCTTGTAGCCTAATGAAATAAAACATTTCTTAAGGAAAGCTACAAGGTTATGGACAAGAATCATCATCTGACAAAAGCAGATACTGATAAAAAATGCCAAGGACTAAGAAGAAAAGAAGCTGTAGCCACGACTGGGTGAGTGAAAAGTCCCCAGCGCCCTGGCTTTTGCCTCTGTGGTGTGGCTGAGAGCACCACCTATATAGGCTCAACCATTCTCAATACAGCAAAGGATGCTCGGAGACAGAGCCAGGCCACAAAAGCTGCTTGAAATGAAAGAAGAATTTCATTTATTGTGTATGTACTATGTATCATATACTGTTCACATACTCTCAAAGTATTTGGCTCATTTAATGCCCACAACTACCTTCTGAACTAGGTGATACTGTTATTTCATGGAAGAGAAAATAAAAGCACACGAATGTTAAGTAAATTGCTAAGAAGTTGCAGTCTGGGACTTGAATCCTGGCAACTCAACTCCAAATCCCATGCTCTTAACCACTGACCACACTGCTCCATGCCACACTGTTAGCAGTGATTACCTCTGAGAAGTGCCAGGGGGACCTTTTACTCATGTGATATACTACTGGATATCTGAATGCTTTGCTCTGACTGTAACTTACCTTTAAACTAGAGAGAGCAGTAATACTTCACACATTCGTACACCAAAGCATTTTCCAGAAAGCATTCAATATGCATGACTCCAGGAGGACCCTGGTGCCTAGAGTAAGATGCGGTTCAGCAGGATCTCTTAATTCCACCAAAGCATCAGCCTCAAAGCAGCTCACAGCAGAGGCTTCTGAGGAAGGAAGCTGAAGCAGGCAGGACAAACGAAGGACGCTCAGGCAGGACAAACGAAGGACGCTCAAGCAGGTTTGGGAGCAGAAGAGAGGCTCTGCTTGGACACCCAGGCCTGACCTACGTGCCCACCCCACCCCTCATCTGCCTAATTTCAGCCACTCTCTCTGCTTCTCTCTGCCTGCCTGCCTGCTCCCATTTCTCTTCTCAGTCTGTGCCTGAAACATCATGAGCGCCTATGGAAGAGCAGCTCTTAGCACCAAGGGAGCCTCCGGAAATCTCATTTAACCCTTTAAAGAAAAGTATCCTGCAATATGTCTGCATTCACATACCTCTTCCAACTGTGCCTGGGTCATCAGCTTATAGGTTGGTGGCTTCAGTTCTTGTATAGCTGGTTTAAAAATCTTCTGTAGATTCAAGCCTGTCATCTTGATGAGTATGTTTTGGACTTCCTCATCCATAAATGTAGGTTTCTTGATCCCTGAGCTACCAGATTCTGTTAAAATGGATTTTAATAAATAAGAAGATGGTAAAAATGACGAGCCAACAAGACCTCAAAACAGAAAAGTTAACAACAGAAATGATGAACAAAATGTCTACCTCAGTATGCATAATGTTAATCCCTATGAAATCCATTCATTCTTTCCTGGATAACATTTACTGAGCATTTACAGTGATAAGAATACTGCCAAAAAGGCACTCAATCTAGTGGAAAAGCAACATAAAAAACTAATTAATCTGGGGTGCCTGACTGGCTCAGTCAGTAAAGCATGGGACTCTTATTCTCAGAGTTTTGAGTTCAAGCCCCACATTGCATGTGGAGATTACTTAGAAGCAAAATTTTAAAAGTAAGTAAAGTAGTAATAACTTAGTTGTCTCCTATACGTCAGGCATTACATACATTTTTAGGAGTGTTTACAACAACCCACAAGATAGGTGTGGATGTCTCAGTTTTATAAATGAAAATACTAGAGCCTCCTTAAAGACAACTAGCTATTAAGTGACAGAGTCAGGACTCAAACCAAAGTTTGTTTCTAGAGCCTGTATCAGCTCTAGTCTGTCCTGGTGGTCCCAGTGCAAGTGCCACATACATGCTCCTGGAGCAGAGAAGGGCATGCCAGGGTCAAAGAAGACTTCCCAGGGGCCTGAACAGGACAGAGAATAAAGGGAAGAAAATTCCAAGCTAAGGGGCTGCAACTAGGAAACACAGGCTTAGATCACTGGACATGGAATTGAAAAGGCCATGTGGGTATCATGGAAGAAGCTTGGACAGGACGGGAGACCCAGATATCTCTGCCTTACCAGTTTGCCTACCCCTTTGCCTAACTTCCCCTATGCCATCTCCATTAGGAAAAAAAAAAAGAGAGAGAGAGAGAGGAAAAAAGCACCATTCCTTCCCAGCCACCTCTTCCTCTGCTAGTCCTGTAAATGCTGGTGTCCCTAAAAATCCTTCTCTTCTCCCTTCCTATATTCTTGTTGGATGATATCCTAGCAATATAACTTTAATCACTTTTATATGCTGGTGACTCTAAAATCAGAATCTTCAGCCAAGATCATCCTCCATCCACATACCCCAGGGATTTTTAGGGACACCAGCAGTCTTGGTAGGTCATGTTTTTAAGAATTTTTCCATTTCCTCTAGGTTGCCCACTTTTTACCATGTAATTATTCACATTAGCCTTTTAGGATCCTTTGTATTTCTGTAGTATGAGTTGTAATGTCTCCTTTTTCATTTATAATTTTGTTGATTTAGGTCCTTTCTCTTTTTACCTTGCTTAGTCTAGCTAAAGGTTTGTGAATTTTCTTATCTTTTCAAATAACCAGGTTTTAGTTTTACTCTTTTCTATTGTTTTGACTACATTTTTAAGAGATTACACTGGTTCTGTGGAGAATGCTCTACAGTGGTGTCAGAATGGAGTCAGGGAGACTGATTAGGAGGCTAAGGCAAGAGATGAGGATAGCCTTGATCAGAGTAGTGGCAGTGGGAAATAGACGATTAAAGAGAGATTTATAAGATATAACAGGCAGTATGTTCTGTGTTAGTACACTTTTTTTTTTGTAAAATGGAGAGAAGTATGGTATTTCTGGGATTGTGAGGATTAAATGTGCTAAATACGTAAGGTACTTAGCTCAGTAAGTACTGGCATATAGTAAGTAACAAAGCTCTTGCTGTTACTACTGTTGTTTGGCTAGATGTGGAGAGTAAAGGAGAAGTCAGGAATGACTGTAAGATATCTGGCCCACATGACCTATGAATGCTGCTAGGATAAGGAATAATAGGAAAAGGAAGAAATGGAAAAAAATCCAAGACTGAGGAAGAAACAGAAAATCTGAACACACCAATTACTATTAAGGAGATTCAATGAGCAATAATAAATCCCCCAACAAAGAAAAACCCAATACCAGATGGTGAATTTTACCAAATATTCAAAGAGGAATTAATGCCAATCCTTCTTAAACGCCTCCAAAACACTGAACAGGAGAGAACACTCCCACACTCATTTTATGAGGCCAGCATTATCCTGATACCAAAGCCAGACTCTACAGCCATACCACCCTGAACACACCCAATCTAGTCTGATATCAGAGCTAGAAAAGGACACTGCCAGAAGCCACAGGCCAATATTCCTGATAACCACAGATGTGAAATTTCTCAATAAAATACTTGCAAACCAAATTCAGCAGCACATGAAAAAAACCATTCACCATGATCAATTAGAATTTATCTCTAGGATGCAAGGATGGTTTGACATACACAAATCAACGTGATACATCACACTAACAGAATGAGAGAAAAAAATCATATCATTTCAACAGATGCAGAAAAGCATTTGATAAAGTTCAACACTGGTTCATGATAAAAGCTCTTAACAAATTAGGCAGCGAAGGAACACACCTCAACATAATAAAGGCCACAGCTACCATGAAAGACTGAAAGCCTTTCCTCAAAGTTCAGGAGTAAGATAAGGATGTCTCCTATTCAACATATTGCTGCAAGTCCAAGCCAATCAATTAGGGGGGGAAAAAAAAAGAAAACGTTATCAGAATTGGAAAAGAATAAGTAAAATTGTATCTGGTTACAGACTAATAAGATTTTGTATGTAGAAAATCCTAAAAACGCTACCAAATTAAAAAAAAAAAACAATTATTAGATCTAATCAGCAAATTCAATAAAGTTGCAGGATACAAAATTAACATTTAAAAATCACTAGCATTTCTATACTAACAGTAAGTTATATGAAAATGAAAGAAAGCAATCCCACTGACAACAGTATCAAAAACCACAAAATACTTAGGAATAAATTTAGCCAAGGAGGTGAAAGAGCTCTGTGTTGAAAACTAAAAGACAACGATGAAAGAAATCAGAGGAGGAATGCAGGGAAGACAGTGGAGTGGCAGGATCCTAAGCTCACCTTCACCCAAGGATGCACCGAGGCAACAATTATATGTATGGCAACAAACTCTGAAAATGACTTGAAGGCTGGCAGAACAGATCTCCCACAGCTAGTTGTAGAAATAAGGCCACATCCAAAAGGGTAGGAAGGGTGGAAACACAGGAACCAAACCCCTGGCTCAACTAACCAAAAACAAGGACATCACAAGCACAGCAGAGCAAGATCAGACTCTCAGAATAAACTTCTCCCAGCCCTGGGGAACCCACGCTAGAAAAAGGAGTCCCCATAAGGTCTGGCTTTGAAAATGAGGTGGTGCTGATTTTAAACTCTGAGAGAGCCAGAGGTTAAAAAACTGAGACCCAGCATGTTAAATAACTTACCCCAGACACAGCACAAAAGCAGCAGTGGGAAAAGCACCGGGGGCATATGTGAAAGCAATTTACTGACTAATCTGAGGACATGTGCCAGAAAGACAGGAATCTGCAGGAAACTTAACAAAAGTGATGGTGGTGCCATTTTTCTTGCCCTCCCCAAGCCTAGACAGCCAGACTCTTGAGGAAGCCAGTTCTAACACACCCTTCGTCTATCTTGCTAGCAGCATGTGCCTTGCCTCAGTGTTGTCCTGTGGACCTGTCCCACCCAACCCACCTGCCTTGGTAGGCACCCCTCCAAAGCAACTCCTGCCACAGGAAGTGGGGGAGACAGTTCCACACAACAGCATTCACTCAATTCCTGCTAGCCAGGCCTCTTAGCTGCTGCATGGGGAACAAACCCTGCCCCCTTCAGTGGGCCCACAGCCGTCCCAGCGACTAACTGGAAACAACCAGGCTACCCACTAGCAAGCCTGTGGCAGCTGCAGCCAGGCCTCTCAACAGTACAGACAGCAAACGCTGCCCACCGTGCCTACAGTAAATGAAGTAGGACATTCAGTCCACTGAGCTAAGGGCCAGCCCAATCCACCAGGATGCACACAGAAATTGTGGCCTAGCCACAAAATGAGGACACACACAGCCCACACAGGGGACAAACCTGGACCCTGTGGTCTGTTGACAAGAAGGGATTGTGCTACAGGGCACCACAGGACCTTCTACACAAGGACACTACTTTAGAGATCAGGAGACATATCTACCTAATACACAGAAACAGAGTTAGAAAAAAATGAAGAGACTGAAGAATATGTCCACATTGAAAGAACAAGGCAAAAATCACAGAAAAATAGCTAAACAAAACAGAGATAAGGAATATGCCTAATAAAAAGATCAAAGTAACAATTATAAAGATACTCAACTAGACTTGGGGGAGAATAGATGAATTCACAACTTCAATAAAGAGACAGAAAATATAAAAAATAACCAATGAGAGTTGAAGAATACAGTAACTGAAAGGACAAATACACTAGAAGGAATCAACAGCAGATAAGAGAATGCAGAAAAATGGGTCAGTGATCTGGAAGACAGTGTAACGGAAAGCAACCAAGCCGAAGAGCAAAAAGAAAAAAATAACAAAGAGTAAGAATAGATTAACAGACCTCTATAACATCATCAAACACAATAACATAGTACTATAGGGATCTCAGAAGAAAAAGAGAGAGACAAGGGGGTAGAAAATTTATTTAAAGAAGTAATCGCTGAAAATTACCCTCATCTGGGAAGACATCCAAGTTCAGAAAGCACAAAAATCCCCAAACACGATGAACTCAAAAAGGTCCAAACGATGACACATAATAAAAATGACAGAACTTGAGATAAAGAGAGAATATTAAAGGCAGCAAGAGAAAACAATTACATACAAAGGAAATCCCATAATGCTATCACCAAATTTTTCAGCAAATAATCTGAAAGTCAGAAAGGAATGGCAGGACACAGTCAAAGTGCTGAAAAGAAAAAAATTTATAACCAAGAATACTCTACCCAGCAAATTATCTATCATTCAGAATTAGAGAGATGAAGAGTTACCCAGATGAACAAAAATTAAAGGAGTTCATCACCACTAAATCATCCTTATAGGAAATGTTAAAGGTAATTCCTTAAGTGGTTTAAAAAAATAAAAGACAATAACTACAATTCAGAAAACTGTGAAAGGAAAAAATTTCACTAGTAAGACCAAACATACAGTAAAGAAGATTAATCACTTAGAAAACCACTATGGAAGTTAAAATACAAAAGCAGTTAAAGAGGCTGTCTTTTTCCCATTGGATATTCTTTCCTGCTTTGTCAAAGATTAGTTGGCTGCATACCTTTGGGTCCAGCTCTGAGTTCTCTGGCCATGTGTAGCAACCTGGATGGACCTTGAGGGTGTTATGCTGAGCGAAATAAGTCAGGCAGAGAAGGACAAATATCATATGTTTGCACGTATAGGAGAATTAGGAGGAACTTAACAGAGGACCATGGGGGAGAAGAAGAGGGGAAATGGTGGAGGAGAGGGAGAGAGGCAAACCATGAGAGACTCTTGAATGATGAGAACAAACTGAGGACTGATGGGTGTGGGGGGGAGGGGAGAGATGGGCATGGAGGAGGGACTTGTGGGGATGAGCACTGGGTGTTATATGGAAACCAACTTGACAATAAACTATTTGTTAAAAAAAAAAAAGTTAAAAAAAAGTAAAAACAAAAGCAGTAAAATCACCTATATCTACAAAAATTAAAAAAAAAACTAGGGGACACACAAAATAAAAAGATGTAAAATATGATATCATATATATATACATATATTTATAACATGGAGGAAAAAGTAAAACATAGTCCTTTCAGAATGTGTTCAAACTTAACCAACCATCACCTTAATAGGGACTGCTATACATATATGGTATTATATATGCACCCCTGATAACCACAAATCAAGAATCTGTAATACACACACACATACACACACACACACACACACACACACAAAGAAAGAAAAAAAGCTAAACATGACACTAAAGAAAGCCACCAAACAACAAGAGAGCTAAAGAAGAAAGGAACAGAGAACTACAAAAACCACCAGAAAACAATTAATAAAATGGCAATAAGTATAATACCTATCAATAATTACTTTACATGTAAATGGACTAAATTCTCTAAAAACGAAAGATACAGGGTAGAAGATGGATTTAAGAAAAAAAAAATATTTATGTGCCACCTACAAGAGACTCACTGCAGAACTCAAGATACAGAGAGACTGAAAGTGAAATGATGGGAAAAGCTAGTCCATGCAAATGGGAGGTAAAAAAAATATCAAAGTAGCAATATTTACATCATACAAAATAGACTTTAAAACTAAGACAGTAGCAAGAAACAAAGGGAATTACATAATGATAAAGGGATCACTCCAAAGAGAAGACATAATAATTGTAAATATCTATGCACTCAACATTGAGGCGCTAAATACATAAAGTAAAATATTAATAGACATAAATTATGTCTAACAGTAATACAATAATAGCTGGGCACTTTAATACCACTCTTAAATCAATGGATAGAACATCCAGGCAGAAAATCAATAAGGAAACAATGCTTTTGAATGACACGTTAGACCAGATGTACTCAGGAGATCTATACAGAATATTCCATCCAAAAACAAGAGAATACACATTATTTTCAAGTGCACCTGGCACATTCTCCAGGATAGATCACATGTTAGACTACAAAACAAGTCTCAATAAATTTAAGAAAATTGAATCATATCATGCATCTTTCCCAACCATAACAGTATAAAACTAGAAATCAACTACAAGGGGAAAAATTTTTTTTAAAAAAACAACACAAATACATGGAGGCTAAGCAACAATCTCCTAAACAACCAATAGGTCAACAAAGAAATCGAAAAGGAATATACGGAGACAAATGAAAACGGTAACACAACAGCCCCAAATCTTTGGAGCACAACAAAAGCAGTTCTAAGAAGGAAATTTACAGGAATACAGGCCTACCAAAGAAACAAGAAAAATGTCAAATAAACAATCTAACCTTCTACCTGAAGGAAATTAGAAAAAGAACAAAACACAACATTAGAAGGAATGAAATAAAAAAATTAGAGCAGAAATAAATGAAAGAGAGTAAAAAAATAGAAAAGATCAATGAAATCAAGAGCTGGTTCACTGAAAAGATTAGCAGAATTGATAAACTTATAGCCAGACTCATCAAGAAAAAACAAGGACTCAAATAAAATTAGAATTAAAACAGAAGAACCAGCACCACAATACGAAGGATTATAAGAGACTACCATGAAAAACTGTATGACAATCTAGTGGAAATGGGTAAATTCCCAGAAACATAACCATCTTCCAAAACTGAAGCAGGAAGAAACAGAAAATGTGAACAGACCCCTTACAAGTAAAATAAAGTTAAATCACAATTTTAAAAAAACTCCAACAAAGTCAAGCCCAGATGGATTCACAGGTGAATTCCACCAAACATGTAAAGAAGAGTTAGTACTCTTTCTCCTTAAACTTTCCAAAATAATAGGAGCACCTGGGTGGCTCAATGAATTCAGCAGCCGACTCTTGATCTTCACACAGGTCTTGATTTCAGGGTCATGAGTTCAAGCCCTACACTGGGCTCTACACTAAACATAAAGCCTACTTTAAAAAAAAAAAAATAGAAGAGTAAAGAAAGCTTCCATACATTCTATGAGGCCAGCACTATCCTGATACCAAGACCAGAAAAGAAAAGAAATACAGCCATAGGCCAATATCCCTGATGAACCCACACTTACGTGGTCAATTAATTTACAACAAAGGAGGCAAGACTATTACAATGGAAAAAAAAAAAAACACAGTCTCTTCAACAAATAATACTGGGAAAACTGGTTAGCTACATGCAAAATAATGAAAGTGGGCCACTTTCTTACACCATGCACAAAAAATAAGCTAAAAATGTGTTAAAGGCATAACTCCTAGAAAAAAAAAACAGGCAGTAATTTCTCTGACATCAGCCATGGCAACATTTGTCTACTCCATCTCCTCAGGAAAGAGAAACAAAAACAAACTATTGGAACTACATCAAAATAAAAAGCTTTTGCACAGCAAAGAAAACCACCAACAAATGAAAAGGCAACCTACTAAATGGGAGAATGCAAATGATAAATCAGATAAGGGATTAGTATCAAAATATCTAAAGAATACAACTCAACACCAAAAAAACAAATAATCTGATTGAAAATGGGCTAAAGACCTGAATAAACATTTTCCCAAAGAAGATATACAGATAACCAAAAGACACATGAGAAGATGCTCAATATCACTAATCATCAGGGAAATGCCAATCAAAACCATACTGAGATAATACCTTACACCTGTCATAAAGACTAGACTCAAAAATGGGGCGCCTGGGTGGCTCAGCTGGTTGAGCATCTGACTTCAGCTCAGGGCATGATCTCGCAGTCTGTGGGTTCAAGCCCCGAGTCAGGCTCTGTGCTGACAGCTCAGAGCCTGGAGCCTGCTTGGGATTCTGTGCCTCCCTCTCTCTCTCCTGCTCACGCACTGTCTCTGTCTCTCAAAAATCAGTAAACATTAAAAAAAAAAAAAAAGACTAGACTCAAAAAGACAAGACAACAAGTGCTGGCAAGGATATGGAGGAAAGGGAACTCTAGTACAACATTGGTGGGAATGTAAACTGGTACAGCCACTGTGAAAACCAGTATGGAGGTTCCTGAAAAAACTAAAAACAGAAATACTATATGACCCAGTTAATTCCACTATGCTATTTACCAAAAAAAAGCCAAAAGCACTAATTTGAAAAGATATGAGCCCCTATGTTCACAGCAACATTATTTACGATAGCCACAATATGGAGACAACTAAATATCCATCAATGGATAATAAAGTTGTGGTGTGTGTGTGTGTATATGTACATGTGTGCATGCATAATCGAATATTTGGCCATAAAAAAGGAGCAAATTGTGCCATTGGGGACAACATGGATGAACAGTGAAGGCATTATGCCAAGTGAAATAAGTCACGCAGAGAAAGACTGTATGATCTCAACTGTACAAGGAATCTTAAACACTCAGAAAAAGAGATCAGGTCGTGCTTGGGTGGGTAGCTCAGTCAGTTAATCATCTGACTCTTGATTTCGGCTCAGGTCATGATCTCATGGTTCTTGGGATCGGGCCCCATGTCTGGTTCTGCACTGACAGCAAGGAGCCTGCTTTAGATTCTCTCCGACTCATAGGTTTTCTCTTCTCTCCCAAAACAAATAAAGATTTTAAAAGAAAAAAGAAAATGAGATCAGACTTGTGGTCTTAGAGTTACCAGATGAAGGGGTAGGAGGAGGGGGAAGTGGATGCAGGTGGTCAAAAGGGAGAAACTTCCAACTAAAAGATAAATAAGAACTAGGGATTCAATGTACAACATGATATGGTTAATACTGCTGGATAGCATATATGAAAGTTGTTAAGAAAGTAAATCCTAAGAGTTCTTACTACAGGGTAGAAATTTTTTTTCTTTGTATCTACAGGAAAGAAAAGATGTAAACTAATTTTACTATGGTAATAATTCATGACATACAAATTTCATAACATACTATTATTGTGTTACACACCTTAAACTTACACAATGCTGTATGTTAATTGTATCTCAATAAAACAAATTTTTAAATGTAATCAAGATCGTGCATGCTTGAAACTCACCAATGACCGCCAACATAATTTAGAAAAAAAACTAAGGTAGTTTGCTTACTCACTGCGTCCCATAAACACTGTGCTCCCCCAAAGTCCAGAACCCTGTCATACTCATCTCTAGCACCCAGGCCACTTAAGGCAGACAATACGTGTTCAGCACTATTCTCTCCTCAGTCAGTCTCACCCAGTCCCCCCGGCTTGAGTTACCACTTTTACCAGATGTTTCTCACTTCAGGTATGATTGATACCTACACTCGAATTTCAAAAGCACCTCAAATTTAACGTGCGCAAACAGACGTTTAATTCTGCTTTCCTTCCAAGCTCCTCTTATGTACTCCTGCCTCTTCTTCCCTCACCTCCCCCTTTCCCCCACCAAAAGCCTATTCCTACAATTGATCTTCTCTGTCTTGGTATAAATGGGATTACTCTCCACTCAACTGCGCAAGTCAGAAACCTGAGAAGCAACACTGATTTCTTTTAAACGTAGAGCCAACGCCATAACCAACCCTTATCAAGCCTACATAAAACACGGGTTTCCAAACTAACTGTGTTCAGTCTCATTTTGCTCACTTTCGCTTATGCTGTTTCCTCTGCCTGAAATGCTTCCTGTTTTCTCACTATAGCACGGTTAGCCAGGTCTCGGCGCTCGTCACAACCTCCAGAAACCCTTCCCACCTAGAGTGCTACTCCTATGTGCGTTCCCCTATCCACCGCCTGGGTCACACTGCACTGCCACTCCCCCCTGAGCCACGAGTTCCCTCGAAGAAAAACCCTTTTAGTTGGCCGTATCCCCTAAACATACCACCGTGCCGAACATAGCAAGGAGCCGATCTCAAGCACCGTTAGTTAAGTGGGAGAAGGAATTACAAAGGCAGACGATGACAGACCCTGCAGGTACAAGGTACAGGACGGCGCCGGCTGGGCCTAAGGGTGCACTGCTAGAGAAGCGGGAGACTGGCGTAAGGGGGTGGGGTCTGCGTGGTTCTCTTCAGCCACAAGCAGGTTCTGGGTCCCCCATAAATACGCGCCNTCACTCACCTGCCTCAGAGCCAAGCCGACGGCATGGCAACGCCGCCCCGCAGGGCCCGGGCAGCGGCTGGAGCAGGGTGCCGAGCTGGGGCCGAGTTCGGGCCCGGAAACAAACCCGCTCGGCGCTCCGAGAACCTGTCAGGAGGCTCCACAGCGACACAGACGCTCTGAGGGTCGCCATGATTGTCCGGGGCCGTCGGCGCCGGAAGCGGCTGTGAGCCATTTCGGGTCTCGCGCGCTTCGCGCGGCATTCTGGGAAGTGTAGTCCGGTTGAGAGAGGTGGAAGGCGAGACTGCGCCCCTTTACAATTTTCTTGTAATCCGCTTCTTTACATGTGGAAGATGTTCGTGTCCTCTGTATGCATACAGCCAAAGATAAAACTTACAACATCTCCCTTATATGTTTTTTTTTTTTTCTTCCTGGACCTTTCCTTCGTTTCCATGGCTCTAACCGATTTCCATTGCCTGTCCAAACCTTTTCTCCTGGCCCCAGGTTTAAATCCATCCAACTGCCTATTCGATTTACCCGTTCCACATTATCACACACCATCCCCCATGCCAAATATAACTGATTGCCACCACCACCTTCATATCAACTCATACACTTCATTCTGTCTTGAGAACCTTACCTCTACTTCATAACCCATTTCTCAATTTGTGATTATTTTGCTCATTTATCTGCTTACTTTTCTCATCCCATGAAGATAATCACTCTACATATGTCACCTAACCTGGTACATGTCTATACACAGCAAACATTTGTTAAATACATGACTGAATGAATGATTAAATGATCCTGTTATTTTCTTACCAGCTGTCCAGGATGTGCAAATCTTGTGCTAAGAACTCATCCCAAGGCCTGGCTAAAGAAGGATGTTAACACTTGTTTGAGTTAGTTGGACAGGTAGATTTATCTTCTAACCTTACCTCTTTTCTACCACTGCGTATTAAGACCTCTGTTTCTGAACAGACTCCCTGTTTGGGTAGGGAAGGAGAGAGCCCTAGGCTTGGTGCTGCATTCAGGCATGGCTGCTGCCCTATGCTTCCCCACACTTCTGCTCACACCTACATCACAGCAGGTAGCAGGTGTCAGGGAGTGTCAGTGAGATGCATCCAAGTGTCTCCCAGCCCATGCCCTTTCTCTAAGAATCGACCACCTACTTCATTCTCATAGGCACTGCTGAGAGGATAGGCCTCACTGGCTATGTTTTCATATCAACATCCCCCTGGATAACACTGTTTGGACAATGAGTGGACACCTAATGTAAGAGGAATGAATCCACTAGCTGCTGTATTCCTTTCCTGTAGCCACTGTGACAAATTACAAAAATTTGGTGGCTTAAAACAACAGGAATCTATTCTCTCACAGTTATGGATGCCAGTAATTCAAAATCAGTATCACTGTGCTGAAAGCAAAGTATCCTCCCTTCAGAGGCTCTAGGGGAGAATCTACTCCTTGTCTCTTCCAGCTTCTGGTGATTGCAAGCGTTACATGGTTTATGGCCGCATCATTCCAATCTCTGCCTTGACCTTCACCTAACCTCTTCTGGCTGTGCCCAATCTTCCTTTCCCTCACTCTGATAGAACCTGCCCTGATAATCTAGGATAATCTCCCCATCTTAAAATAGTTAACTTAATCACTTCTATAAAGACCCTGTTTCTATAAAACATTCACAGGTTCTAAGGATTACTGGTAGATATCTTTGGGGAAGGAAGGATATTTTTCAGCCTACCTCAGCTGTCAAAGCACCATATTTTCTCTTACTATTTAAACTAAGAAACATGGAAACTGTAGTTGGTGGTAGAACCTTGAAATTAATTACTATTTATAGTTAGATTTGGAGCTGCCTTTCTTGGCAATATATTCACTGATGAGTGAGCAGAGAAAGTCAGTGAACAGAAAAAGGCTGGAAGATGGAGCAGAAGCAGAGATGGCTGACTGTGTGCTTTGAGAAAGAAAGAGATGAGGAAAGGTGCTGTCTTGGCCAGAGACCTTCCCATGGCCCTTTCATTAATCTCCTTTACTTGGGCCACAATAAGTTTTACTGACAAGTATTAACCAAGTTTCCTAGTTCTACCTTTAACCTTGGACAGTTGCCCACATTGTTCAGAATCTCAGTTCCTCACCTACAAAATGGGTATAATGAGAGCACTTACCTTGCAGACTTTGAGGATAAAGGACTTTGAGGATTTGATGTCTGGCATTTCGTAAATGGGATGGGTGCAAGATGGGCTGCGTGGCAGCAAGTCGGTGCCTGTCTGAAGATCCTCAGAAGGAAAGCTTATCAGTTAAGGTTATCTGGTTATAAGCCACAGAAATATTTCCTGTCTAAAACAGAGATGGAGGTGTTGGGAAAGATGTTGACCATCTTACAGAGTTAAAGGGAAAGCTGAATAGCAAAGGTGCAGGAAGGCTTTGAAGGATGGAAGCTCCACGGTTCCCAGAGGCAAGAACTCAAGAGAAATCTCTCCAGGAGGCTCTTGTCAGAATGTCTTGATTCCAACTACTTGCTTTCCATCAAATCCAAGTTCCTGGCAAGAGAAACAGAATGGCCTAGGTGAGGTCCTATTCACTCCCTAGGAAATGGAGAGGGCGGGCCCTCTGACAGTCCTAAAACACCCTAAATGCATCCAGTGGTAGGATTCATCAGGTCAAATCTGGAATCACCAGCTCTGTGGAGCAAGAGTGTGTATTATTATTTGTAAAGCAAAAGTATAGTGACATTTCAATTACTCAACTGTCAGTGATTTTACGGGGGTCTGAATTTTCATTGTTTTCCTAAAGGGACTGGGATTTTTCCCTGGAATTTTAGAATTCTTCAAGATGAGGATCTGGGGGCAGAAGACTGGAAGAGGGATGTAGAGCGATGGAAAGAGGAAGGACAGGGCCTGAGAAAGAAAAGTGACCATCTGGAAAATCCAAGAGCCCTTGCAATCTCCAGCAAACACTTGAAACTTCCACAGGTCTTCAAAACATCATCTTCCCCAAGGACCACATCTGTCCCATTTATGTCTTCACCCAGAGTGTATTTTCCCTGCCCCAGTTCAGGTCCAAATTCCCAACATGTTCCTACAGACATAGACTCCATGGCCAAAGCCCCTTTTTGCACTGCGAAGAGATGGATAACAAGGCAAGAAGTGAAATGATAAGGGACAAGTAATGATGGGAGGCTCCCAAGGAAGCTGCAGAGAACAAGACCCTCAGTGGGGACACTGGCCACTGATGGGAAGCAGTCTTTGTACCAGGAAGCAAGAAGTTAAAGGTGAGTTGAGTGTGGATAGGTCTTGTGGAAGGAACCAGAAGGCCTTCCTTCCTCTCTGCCTCTTTTCTCCGAGCAACAGAAAGCAGTCATTAGTTGAGAAAAAGCTGGATTGTGTTGGTAGCTGCAGGAACAAGAAGTTTGATGGTGCTGCTGGGGCCTGTACACTTGACCGTAATACCAGAACCTGAAGGAATAGCAGGCCACCGAGCGGTGGGACAGTCACAGCCATGCAAGAGAAGAGGAACCAGGATCTGGAAGCCTGGAAGTTATTTCTGATAGTTCTAGAGGAAGAAGGAAAACATTTGTCCCTAGAAGCCTGAGCAAATTTGCATCTGAGAAGAAATACCCTGAGTCATGGTGAGGATGTGGAAAGATGTGACAAAGCACAGCCGCCATCCCTTCGTTCGGAAGGCACTGTCTTCTCATCAGTCCTGCTGGTCTTCATGGCATGTTGGCGAGGCAGACGGAACAGGCACCAATATGACCATTTTCTATACATATAACCTGAGGCTCCAAAGTTGGGTTTGCCCAAGGCCATCCAACTTATTCAAAGCAAACACAAGGTACACTCTGGGATCCCTGGCAGCTATTATGGTGGAAAAGTAGTTTCACATGTGTTTCCTGGGGTAAGGAAAAACACGGAGACTTCCAGAAATGATACAGACTGTCTTCTGAGTCCAGAAGGTGACCCAAAAAAGAGCAAGCAGGAAGACTGTCTTCTACCCTGAAACAGTGGGAGTGGATGAGTCACTTCCTCCAACCCTGGAGTTATCAGTTTATCTCCAAATTTCCACACGATACTCTGTCTCTTTGCTTCTGACAGCACCCGCTCAACTATAATTCTACCCCAAACTGAGCATTCAAGACAGAAAATGATTGCCAGAGGCCAAGGCTACATCTGTCTGTGATAACAGGCAGACCCTCTGTCCTATAGCACAGTGACATAAATGTCAAAGGCACTTAGGCCAGCTCCTTCCTGCCATCCCAGATGCCCCCACAATGACGGAGGCCTAGAGTAATCACCCCATGTCACGGCCATCAGGGATACAATCTATAATAGCTGACACTTGGCTCTCTTGCTCCCCAGAGCTGGCTGCTGTCAGGTTTGGTATGTGGAACATTTTGTCAGAGGGACGTGCTGGCCTGGGTTGAAAGTAATTCCCATCAGCTCATAACCGGGTGGTCTGTCACAAGATTATTTTTCAGTTCGATCTGGATTCCGGAAGTCCTTTGGACAGAGAGCTGGTATTTTCAAAGGTTAATAAGCCTGTCAGAAGTTTCTTTCATGAGAAAATGTGATGCATCTGATTGCCCTGACTTGCATGCAGTTCCCAGATCAGGGGTCTGAGCATAATTTCACCTTGGTCTCAGAACTTTCAGTGTCCTGAAGATTCCTGGGGCCTGGACTAGGAGAGGCTGGCAGTGGTTTGCAGCAGTTGGAAACCAGAACCAAAAGAGCAGAATATAGATTCTTAGGGTGACCTAAGTGTGTGTGCTTATGTGTATGTGCAAATGTGTGTGTTTGGATGTGTCATGCAAATGTGTATGTGTATATGTAAGTGTCTTCTGGGGACATAGGTGTCTGCATACATGTGTGTATGTGCATGGGTGATCATTTTGTGTGCACGTATTCAAATACATATGAATATGCATGTATGCAAGCACATACGTGTATATGCAAAGTGAGTGTGTGTGCGTGCGTGTGTTTATGCGGTCTTGTATGTGTACAGGTGAACATGCATGTCTTCACATGTGTCTACTGGCCTGGGAATGGGGGGCAGTTTCATGTTAAGAGCTTTGGGATCATAACAGATGTAGGTTAAAATTCTAGCCTCACAACTTATTAGCTGTATGAGCCCTTGCTCCTCATCACTTTCATTTCCTCCTAAGATGAAATGATAACAGCTTCCACATAGGACAGGAGCAAGGGTTAACAGACATGAAGCACACAGTCAGTGCCCATCAAATGATAGACAGCATCATTACTATTACTCTTAGCATCAGCATCTTTTTGGTCTCCTCTCATCTTGTTCCATGGCTGTGTAGCATTCCTTCTGTCTCCAAAGTTTCCTTGTGACCCTTGGGAATCCCTTTCTTCCACTCAGCCTGTACAACTTCCTCCCCCCAAGCAACCACTGCTTTCTCCCTCACAGAATAGCTTGCATTTTCTGGAGTTGTATAAAAAGGCATCCTAAGTATGTGCTCTTTTTCTGTCTGGCTTCTTTTTTTCAGCATAATGATTTTAAGGTTTGCCCATGTTGTCATGTGTATCAATAACTGTTCCTTTTTATTGCTGAATAATATTCCGTTATGCGGGTGTGCCACAATTTGTTAGCCATTCACCTGCTGAGGGACTTTAGGGTTGTTTCCAGTCTTTTGCCCTATTAGAAATAAAACTATTAACATTTGTGTACAAGTATTTGCACATATGTTTTCATCTCTTAAGAAAATATCTAGGAGTGGGATCGCTGAATCATATGATTAGGTGTATCAAATTTTTCAAGAAACTTCCAAACTATCCTCTAAAGTCATTGTACCATTTTGCATCTCCTCCAGCAGTGTACAAGAGTTTGGTTGCCTCAACATCCTCACCAACACTTGATGTGGTCAGTTTTTTTACCATTTTAATGCATGTATGGTGGTATCTTATTGCAGTTTTTAGTGTGTTGTTTTTTTTTTTTTGGCTTATTTATTTTGAGGGAGAGAGAACATGCATGCACGCACACAAACAGGAGAGGGGCAGAGAGAGGGAGAGAGAGAATCCCAAGCAGGTTCCATGCTGTCAGCATATAGCCCAATATGGGGTTTGATCCTACAAACTGTGAGATCATGACCTACACTTAGATCAAGAGTCAGACACTTAACTGAACCAACCAGGTACCCCAAGGTTTTAGTTGTCATTGGCCTAATGACTAATGATATTGAACATCTTTTCATGTCTTATTTGCCATTCATGGATCTTCTTTGGAGAGTTCTCTATTCAAATCTTTTGTCTATTTTTAAAGTGGGTTGTTTGTTTTCTTACTGAATTTCAGGAATTCTTATATATCCTGGATACAAAACCTATACTAAAAATACATTTGCAAATATTTTATCTCTGTTTCTGCTTGCCTTTGTATTCTTTTAACAACATCTTTAAGAGAGAAGTTTTTAATTTTGATGAAGTTCAATTTATCAGTATGTTTTTTCATGGGTCAGGCTTTGCCTAACCCAAGGTAACAAAGATTTTCCTATGGTCTCTTCTGGAAGATTCATAGTTTTAGATTTCACACTTAGCTGTATGGTGCATTTTGAATTAATTTTTTAATATGAGGCATGGATTGAAGCATACTTTTGCATATGCATACCAACTGTTTCAGAATCATTTGCTGAAAAGACTATCTTTTCTGCACTGAATTGCCTTTGCACCTTTTAAAAAAAATCAGTTGTCTATATATGTGTGAATGTACTTTATTTTGAAGTCTCTATTCCATTGACCTATTTTTATATGTTTATGCAATACTACACTGGTTTATTACTGTGGTTTATATAATAACTCTTGAAACTGGATAGTGTTAGTTCTCCAAATTTGTTCTCCTTTCCTTTTTTTTTCAAAGTTGTTTTGGCTATTTTATGTCCTTTACATTTCCATATAATATGTCCTTTACAATACCATATAAATTTTAGAATCTGGTTTTCAGTTTCTACAAAAATCCTGTGGCAATTTTGATTGAGACGATATCAAATCTCAGATCAAATCTCAGATCTTAGACCAAATTAAATCTATTCTTTCTATATAAATCAATTTAGAAAGAATTGATATCTTAACAATTCTGAATCTTCTGACTGATGAACAACACTTATTTCTCTGTTTATTTAGGTCCCTGTAGTTTCTCTAAGGAATGTTTGGTAGCCTTCAGTGTAAAGATCATATATTTTGTCAGGTTTATCCCTGAGTGTTCAATATTTTTGATACTACTGTAAATGTTACTTTAATTTCAATTTATGACTGTTGCTAACCTAGAGATACAATTGGTTTTTGTTTATTAATCTTCAGACTTGCTAAACTAACTTTCTAGTTCTTGCTTGTAGATTCCATCAGATGTTTCACATAAACAGTCACATCTGTGAATAAAGATAGTTTTTAACTCTTCAATTTGGATGACTTTCTTTTTTCCTTTTTCTTACCTAATTACATTTACTATAACCTCCAGTACCATGTTGGAGAGCAGTGGTTCAAACAGATATCTTTGTCTTGTTCCTGATCTTAGAGGAGAAGTGTTGGTCTTTTTACATTAAGTAGGTTTTCATAGATATCCTTTGTAAGGTTGCAGAAATTAATTCTATTCCTAGTTGGCTGAGAGCTTCTCTCAGGAATGGATGTTTGATTTTCATTAAATGCTTTTTTAGAATCTCTTCAGATGATCATAGGGTTTTACTCTTATAGTTTGTTAATATACAACATATATTATATAGAAAAATATACAATTATATAATTATATATAATAAATATATAATAATATAATATAATTACAGTGATATATTTTCATACATTAAACCAACCCCACATTCATTCCAGGCACAAACCCCATTTGATAAAGATGTATCATTTTTTAATATGGACCATTGGATGATTTGATTACATTTGTAGAGTTTGTACTCTATTTTCATGGAGGATTTGATCTGTAGTTGCTTTTGTAGTCTTTGTCTGATTTTAGTATCAGGGTACTGCTGGTTGCATAGAATGATTTGGAGAATCTTTCATCCTCTTCAATTTCCTGAAAGATTTAGTGTAGAACTGGTATTGTTTCTTCTGTAAATGTTTGGAAGAATTCACCTGTCAAGCTACCTGGGCCTTGAGTTTTCACTGTGGGAAGCTTTTTAAATAAACTTCAATTTCTTTAGTAGATACAGGGCCATTCAGATTACCTTCTTTAGTTTTTTAAGTGAGTTGCTTGTATCTTTCAAGGAATTTGTCCATTTCAGGTAAGTTGTCAAATTTATTGGTATAACATTGTTTATACTATGAACCAACTAGGCTTCTAAATCTGTTGATTCTATAAAGATATCACTTCTCTTATTCCTGATATTAATAGTTTGTATATTCTCTTTTCTTTTTAATGAGTCTAGCTAGAGGTTTATGAATTTTATTGATCATCTCAATGTTTTTGTTGTATTTTTCTCTGTTCTTGTGTTTTCTATTGATTTCTGTTTATTTGATATTTTTATTTATTCCCTTTATTCTACTTATTTTTCTAGTTTCTTAAGGTGGAAGCTGAGATTATTGTTTGAGGATCTTTCTTCTCCAATATAGGTGTTTCATGCTATAAATTTCCCCTTAACAATTGGTTTAGCAACATTCCACAAATTTTTGAATCTTTTAAATTTTCTTTGTTATTCCTCCTTTAATGATAGGTTATTTAGTTTCTCCATATTTGATAATTTTCCAGTTATCTTTCTGTTACTCATCTCTAATCTAATTCTATTGTAATCAGAGAATATATTTTGTATGACTTGAAGCTTTTTAAATTTATTGAGACTTGTATTGTGGTGCAAAGTATGCTCTACCTTGGTAAATGCTCAGTGTGCACTTGGCTACCTTGCTGAGTTACTGATTTCTAGTTTAATTCCATCGTGTGATCTGAGGGCAGACACTGTATGATTTTGGTTCTTCTGAATTTGCTGAGGGGTGTTTTATGATCCAGAACATGGTCTACTTTGGTGAATGTTCCATGTGAGTTTGAGAAAAATCTATATCCTGCTATTGTGGGTTGAAGTTGTTGACAGATGTTAACGATATCCAGTTGACTGATGGTGCTGTTGAATTCAATTACGTCCTTACTGATTTTCTGCCTGATAAATCTGTCCATTTCTGATAGAGGGCTGCTGAATTCTTCAACTATAATAGTGGATTCATCTGGTCCTCCTTGGAGTTCCATGAGTTTTTGCCTCATATATTTACAGTCTCTTGTTAGGTACACACACATAAGGATTGTTATGTCTTCCTGGAGAATCAACACCTTTGTAATTGTGTAATGCCCCCTCTTTATCCCTGATAACATCCCCTATTCTAAGTCTGCTCTGTCTGAATATAGTTATTCTCTTTCCTTTGATTATTGATAGGATGGTATATTTTTCTACATCCGTTTACTTTCAGTATATATGTGTCTTCCTATGCCCAGAGATTCAGCCATGTCTAGTCTACTAATGAGCTCACCCATCAAAGGCATTTTGTCATTTCTGCTGATGTCAAATTTTCACATCTTTTGTTTCTCTGAAAAAAAAATCTTTATTTCACCTTCATTTTTGGAAAGATATTTTTGGCTAGGTATAAAACCTTAAATTGTCCTTTTTTTTTTTTCTTTCAGTACTTTGAAGACTGGCTCCAGTGTATTCCTGATTACCTTTATGATGAGAAATCTTTTGTACTCATTTCTTTTTTGTTCCTCTGCACATAATGTCTTTTTTCCTCCTCTGCACATAATGTCTTTTTTCCTCTGACAGCTAAGATTTTTCTCGTTATCTTGGGTTTTGAATATTTTTTAAATATTTTTATTTATTTCTGAGAGAGAGAGAGAGAGACAGCGTGAGCAGGGGAGGGTCAGAGAGAGAGGGAGACACAGAATCTGAAGCAGGCTCCAGGCTCTGAGCTAGCTGTTAGCACAGAGCCTGACGTGGGGCCCGATCCCAAGAACCGAGATCATGAGCGGAGCTGAAGTTGGATGCATAACCGACTGAGCCACCCTGGTGCCCCAGGTTTTGAATATTTTTATTATGATGTGCCTTGATGTAGTTTTATTCACATTTCTTGTGCTTTTGATCTGTTAAGCCTCTTGGATCAATAGGTGTATAGTTTTCAGTGAATGTGGAAAACTTTTGTCCATTACTTCTACAAATGTTTTTCTGTCCACTTCTTTCCCCACCCCCCACTCTCCTTCACGGACTCCAATTACATATATTTGAGGCCACTTAAAGTCATCCCTCAGTTTACTGATCCTCTTTTTTAAAAAACTTTTTTCTATGTTTCATTCTGAATAAGTTCTATTGCTATGGCTTCAAGCTCACTAATCTTTTCTTTTGTTGAGTCTAATTTGCTGTTAAATCTAACCCAGTATACTTCTAATCTCAGACATTGTAATCTTCATCTACAGAAGTTTGATTTAGGCCTTTTCTTGTATTTTCTATGTCTCTACTTAACTTTTATAATAGATAAAATAGTTATAATCACTGTTAATGTCCTTTTCTGCTAATTCTAATAATTTGTGTCAGTTCTGGGTCAGTTTCGATTGATTATTCTTGTTCTTAATAATATTTTCATGCCTGTTAATATTTGATTGCCACAGTTTGTGAATTTTACTTTGTTGGCAGCTGAATATTTTGGTATTTCATTGCATATTCTTGTACCTTGGTCTGGGATTCAGTTAGGTGAACTGAAAACATCAATCTTTTTGGCCATTCTTTCAAAAAAAAAATGTTTTTGAGAGAGAGCGAGTGGGGAAGTGGGGCGGCGGGGGGGGAGAGAGTGAGAGAGAGAGTGAGAGAGAGAGAGAGAGAGAATCCTAAGCAAGCTCCATGCTCAGCAAGAGTCCAACACAGGGCTTTATCTCACAACCCTGGGATCATAACCTGAGCCAAAATAAAAAGTCAGATGCTCAACCAACTGAGCTACCCAGATGCTCCTGGATATTCTTCTTATGATTTGTTAGGTAGGTCTAGGGCAGTGCCTCACATAGGGCTAATTATTTCACATTACTCAGACAACACCTTTCAAATAGTCTACCCAATGCACCATAATTTATGAATTTTTCTTGCTGGTGGGAACAATCACTATTTCCAGCCTTTTGAGTATGCTCTCCACTGCTCTCTATTCCTTTCAGATGTTCCCCTTCCTCAGCTTCAGGTAGTAGCTTCATACTCATGCCCTGACCAGTACTCTGCTGAGTGCTAGAAGGGAACCCTGTGTGGATCTTCAGAGTTCCATGGGCAGCTCTCTGCTTCTTTGATATATATTTGGAAAACTCTGGACACCTTGGTTTCCCTGGGCTTTTAACTCCATCTCCTGAATTCAGGGAATTTTCTGGGCTCTGGCTGGGTTCCCCTTCTCTGTGCTATAGCCTGGAGAACTTCTCAAGTCAGTAAGATGTGAAAATTGTAGGATTCACCTCATTTGTTTCCCATGACAGGGACACTGCTCTTCATTGCCTGGTGTCTTGTATTTTGAGAACCATCATTTTATATATTTTCTCATTTATTTGTTTCAGGTAAATCTAGTCCCTTCCTCTCTTGGATGGAAGTGGAGATCCTCCTCAATGGAGTCTGAAGGGCACAAACACCTATATGATACAATTGGAGAGTAATTCAAGACTGTATAACATGAATTTTCTGAACCCAGATTGTAAAGGGGCACTTTTTCTTCTGATTTAAAAACTATAATTCGGGAAGACTCACAAAACAATACAAATTATGAGGCAACTGAAAGCAAGCAATGAAATCCCAGGAACTTGGAAATGTCACTGAGGACCCAGGACAGAGGGTCCCGTGGCTGGAAGATTTCCCATAGTGCATAGCCAGCATGGGCTGGAGGTTGTGAGGGAGGCTGCAGAGAGGGGAGCCCCAAGACTAAGGCAGGGGACTTACTGCTACCATAGTATCCCAGTCCTGCCTTCAGAGCGCTTATTAAGATTGTGGTCAAATACTTGTAAGGTTTACTTGGTTATTACCTATTTTACCTTCCAGACTACAGGCTCTGTTTGAGCATAGCCTTTCACCACTATATCTTCAGTACTCATCAGAGTGCCTGACACATAATTGGAGCTCAATAAATATTCAGTAATATATGAATGAATAAACACATGAACAATGGGCAGAACTAGAAAATAAGGGTCCAGGCCTCCAGGCAAGGATAAGAAGAGCCCACCCTAATCAGAGAAATCAGAGAATAGCAGTGACAGTGACTTTGATGGGAATGAGAGTGACCTTGATGGCAGACAGTGGCCACAATTCATGCTGGACTATGAAAATGACAGTGACAGCATTCATTATTTGTTTGTGGGATACATGATGTTGATAATGGTGACAATAACAATGCCCATTTTTATTTAAGCCATGAAGAGAGAATGAATCTGAATTTGGTAGAAAACTTACTACTGTCTTATGGGGGATTTTTCTGGTTGCAAAACTTTTTATTCTACCAAAGCATAGGCTGTTTGAAGACAATAATTATAAAAATCAAGAGTTCCTCCCAGGAAAGCAGGGATTTAAGGGCTTTAGGTTGTGAATCCCAGTTCTGTTTTGCACAGCAGGGTGAATTTATATGCATTACTCCACTTCGTCAAGAATCAGTCTCTCTTCTGTAAAATGGGATTGATAATCCCTGCCTTTCAGTGTTGCTGTGGGCTTAGTGAGAATACTCAAAAATTAATAAGCAGCCTCAGGCACAGAGCAGGTACTCAGTAAGTTACACTATCGTAAGGCATTTTATATTTGCCCGCAAAATGACACAGTGGGAGAACACACAGAGGATCACCCAGGAGGCAAGGGGGACACAGGTGGTTGTGGGTTAAGGGCATTGGAGAAGGACATGAGGAGCCACTGCTGGAACCAGCTCTGACTCATCCCAGCAAGGAACCAACTTCTTCTAGAGCTGCTCTCTCTGAGCCTCTTCCATATCTCCTGCTAGGCATAATTGGTGGGAAGATTAGCAAGGTGATCTGGCCACTTAATGTGCAAAAAAAACCTGGCCCATGGGGCGCCTGGGTGGCTTAGTCGGTTAAGCGTCCGACTTTCGCTTAGGTCATGATCTCGCGGTTTGTGGGTTCGAGACCCGCGTCGGGCTCTGTGCTGACTATCAGCTCAGAGCCTGGAGCCTGTTTCAGAGTCTGTGACTCTCTCTTTCTCTCTCTGACCCTCCCCTGCTCACGCTGTCTCTCTCTCTCTCTCTCTCGCTCTCTCTCCTAGAAAAACAAAACAAAACAAAACAAGACAAAACAAAACAAAACAAAACAAAACAAAAAAAAACACCTGGCCCCGGTCCTGGCTTAGGAGGTGCTCTGGGATCCTGTCCAGCGCCCCATTCAAGACAGCACATGTGTTCTCCCTGTGTGCCAGTAGGTGGCGCTGTGGTACCGCCGTCAGGACCCAGATGTACCCTTGGTGCATCTTGTCCTCCCAGGCGGTTCAGTCCTGGGGGTGCCTCTCCAGGCCACCGCAGTCCCTCTCCCCGTTCGCATCTTTGGAAAGACACAGAGCGTCCTCCCCTTTCACACAGCCTTTTCGTTCCTTCTCCACCCGCCCCTCGGACAGAGGAAACCTCAACTCTCCCTCCTCCATCCAAAGAGGCAGGGGATCTCCCAGTTTACAGGGGTGGTAGGGAGCAGTCAACAGAAAAGAGAGGGCAAGAAAGTGACCTTGCTTTCTTGACCGCCATCTACCTCCTAAAACCAACAACCCACATCCAGGCATGCAAATTCCTCTTTCTAATTCTGGAAGCTTGATGATAAATCGCTGCATCGGTTGTCTTTAGAGAGACTTGTTTTTCCAAAAGGGTTTGACAGAGCCAGAGAGCCAAGTGCCTCTCCTGTCTGGGACTCAAGAACCCCCCTTGTGCCCACAGGACTCTCCTGTGGAATTTTCAATGTGGACAGAAGAGAGAGCGTGAGTTAGGAAACGCCAGACCCGGAAAGAAAGTCCAGCTTCCACGAACAGGGTGATTTAGAATCAGAGTCGGCATTTACCTTCTCTGAGGCTTATCTACAAAGTGGGGCGAGTGATCCCTGATTTGTAAGGTTGCCATGAGGAATACATGAGCGTATCCTGTGAAAGTGCTTTGTCGGTTGGAAAGTTCTAGGCACCTGTGCGATGTGATTATCACAAAAAGATAACAGACTNGAAAGTGACCTTGAGCCAGGCCAATAGGATTAAGGGTAGAGGGGGAGCGGGTTCACAGAAGCACAGGGCCCGGAAAATGTGGGCTGAGTGGGGCCCAGGGCACAGGCTGGAAGGGGAGGACAGGGACAGATGTGGGGACTTCATGCCTGACTGCTGAATCTGAACCCGGTACCCCAACTATCAGGGAACTTCCACCCACAAAGGGCAGTGCTTGGAGAGAGCCCTCTGGCAGCAGTGAAAATGGAAGAGTGGGAAGCCAGCCTGGGAGGCTGTTGTAATCAGTGTGCATTTCACTCTGTGTTTTTTAAGATGTTTAAACAGCAACTATTTTATTAGTCCTCACAATTTTTTGTAGGGCTCAGCTGGGTGATCCTTCTATATAGTGGCAACTGAGAGTCCCTGTGGTATTCAGCGGGTGCATTCAGCTCGATCTGACGCATCCAAGGTAACTACGTACATGCTGGCAATTTGGAGAGGATGGCCAGACGGCTGGACTGAGCTGTTGGTCAATACACCTATATGTAGCCTTGTCATTGCGGTGATTCTCCCTGTTATTAGCTGTGACTCTGGAAGTGTGCTCTTCTTTCTCTAACTTTTCCTGTCCGTTGAAATGGGCTCGAGAGTGGAGGCTCACTCATCCTATCTCAGAAGACAGGACTGTCCAGGGCACAGCGCACACTCACACACACACACACACACAATGTATCCCCATCTGCACTGATACCACAAAGTATGTTTCTGAGGCTTCACCTCCCACTTTCCAGCAAGGCAGGAAGCCCAGCCGAGGCCCATCTGAGCTGTCTCAAAGAGAGAAACTGGCTCTGGCACTCATGACAGCACCACCGCCAACACACACACACACATACAAACACACACAGATACACTTGGGAAATGAAATGTATGGAGGCCGGGGCCACCTCTGTTCTGAAGGAAAGCCACACAAACCACATGGCCATGTGGTACGCTGACAGGTTATCCCCTCTGCCACACACCAGAAGAGAAGGTGCTGTGGCTGGGTGGCCCCTCCCATGCAGCATGGCATTTCTCTCTACAGCAAACTTATCACTAAGCCTTGGGACTGTCAGCCAGGAGACCTTGGCTCACCAGAGGGGTGGGGCAAGGAGCTCTTCCATTAGGCTTAAAGTAACACCCCAAATTGCTTTCCTTTCTCTGCCTGTGGCTGATAATCCTTCTGAAATACCAGTTCCCATCATTGTTGGTGGCTTGGAATGTTAACTCTGAACTCCAGCAACAGAAAGGCCACAGAAGAAGAGGAGGGCATCAGGAATGTGGGGATCACCTCTTTGGAGGAGAGTCCGAATCTCAGTTTATCTCTATGCCTCCTGAACGTGCCTCCTTCACAGAAAAGTCAGAGGAAGAAGGCAGAATCTGGGATGACTTGGTTTGCTGGGTTCTGGCTCAGTAAGATATATGTTCTGAGATCCAGGGGTAACTCCCCATGTCACATAATTTTCCCCTCCCCATGGTGGACTGGCAAGACCTTTGAACCAGAACCAGCCTCGTTCTGTTTGCCCTACACAGCCCCCAGACGGCTTCATGTTCAATTATTCCATCTGTAATATGGGGACAACAGTACATGAAGGCATTTCAGAGGGGTGACGTGAGGATTAACGGATACGTGTGAAAGAATTTGCAAAATGGCCATGCACCATTTAGTGAAGGTGGTGCTTTCCCCAAGTGGAAAAAAGAAGCAGTATCTTCTCCCTACATCCAAGTAAAACCTCAGTCCCCAGAGCCAAGTGAGTCCAAGAAATGAAGCCAAAAGCAAACCTGGAAGGCTGTGGCTGGAATTCTCAGCGACACGGCCTTTGAAGTTACAGCTCTCCCTCCCTCCAAGGGCTCCGGCAGCTCCCCCGGCCCGGCCTGATGAAAGGGAAGACGGGCTCTGTTGTGGTCTGACACATGCCCCAGATGTCAGGTTGCAACTCCGTTCAGCAATTAGCTCTCAGAGGTGGCAGCTGTGTGGAGTGGGAAGGATTGGGATCGCAGTGCATGGTGACAGTGCCAGCCGTGCCTCACACGACTTATCTGTGCCTCGATTCCTTTCTGGGTAAAATGGGGATACCAGTCTGGGCCTCCTCCTTCCGGTTGCCAATTTTAGCAAAATAAAAATATAGGATGCTCAGACTTGGATTTGAACTTCAGATAATCAACAAATTTTTTTTCCTACAAGTATATTCCAGGCAATACTTGGAACATACTAAATGATTTACACTAAAACCTTATTTGATGCTTATCTGAAATTCAATTTAACCGGGAATCTTGTATATTTTATCTGGCAACTCTATTCCCTCAGACTTTATGGACGGTCATCTTGGTGAAAGGGCTTCAAAACTGTCCACACTTTGAAAATGCAGACTGGGAGGTATTCTGGGGAGATCGTGGACAGTGGCCTTAGCAACCAAAATGGTCTTTCACTCTGAACCCCTAAACCTCCCCCCCAACTCCAGTGGAATCTCTTAATCTCCAAAGGTACCTGGTTTTCTTCCAACCCCACTGCCTCGTCCACTCTCACACCTGGCTTCCTCCCCCCACCCCCCAATCCACCTCCAGGGCTCTGGAGAGGTTTGCTTGGTTCTTGGAGGCTGCTGAAATCATTCTGTGCTCTGGGTCCTGCCCACTGTGGTTCATGTGGCTTGGGCTTGTTGTTGCTTTGCTTCAAGGAGCCTGTGGGAGGCTACCAGGTCTCTTCAAGAGCCCAGGATAGAGTGTGTGCCTGCTGTAGAAGCAGTGTCTGCAGACAAGCTGCTCCCAGTCTCCAAGCCTCAGAGTCCTCATGACATAATGGCCAACCCTAGCTTTAAAACAGGAAAACAGGATGATGCCACTAAAGTACCTAACAGGGTGCCAGGCATACAGTAGGTAATAAGTAAGTGCACCTGCCAGTTACCACTACCATCTGTTGGTCCCACCCTGCACCATACCAGGCTGGCCAGCTGGCCATCACTCATGCGCTCTGTCTGCAGGGAAGGCTCTCCCTCACTTGCTGCCTCTCCCCTCGTCTCCATACTCTCAGGATTCTAGGGCACTGACCTTGATAACTTCTGTCTCTTCAATGCCCATCTCTCTGCATCTCCTCAAGCTTCCATGGATGGGAAATGACAGTCACTGTCTCTGCTCCCAAATGCAGCAGAGAAACAAACAGCTTGCACTGCAGCCGTGCCTTCGTCACCCCACCAGCATATGCCCTCCCTCCCCACCCAAGACCTTCCAGAAATCCAGCCACCTCGGGAAAGCAAGTCAGGTTCCTCCAACCTGCCCACTGCCTCCCTGCTGGACCTCAAATCAAGTGGCATCCAGAGCAAAGTGCATTTGAGAATGGGGGAGGGAACAGTAAGAAAGAGGGGGATGCTAGGGCAAGTTGCAGGTGGGAGTGGGGGAGAGCTGGGGTGCGTGTCCCGCTGGGAAGGACAGGGTTAAGAATCTGGAGCCTCTGCCTGCCTCCCCACAGAGCTCTGGGCACAGGGATTCCCCCACTGGGCTGAGCTGCAGTTTCTCCTCTTGTCAGAAGGAGAGGCTAACACCTACGTGGATTCTCACCAGAATCATCCATTCATTCATCCAACATAGTTGGCTGGTGGGATTGGGGACACAGACACATCCCTGGTTTTGTGGGGCTCCCAGGCAAGAGAAGAGGGCGACAGCAATGAGGCAGATACAATGCAGGCAGGGAGAGCGAAGTCAGAGGAAGCTCTGATCATTTGGGATAGTATGGGGGATGGGCTCTCAATGGAGTGCAGACAAATGGGGTGTGAAGAATGACAAAATATACGCACACATCCGTTGATGAAGGTTTAAAAATTGGTCATCTCAAATGATGGCATAGATGGGAAAACAATAGGAATGTTCATACCCTGCCTGTGGGAAACTAATTTAGCGCAGCTATTCAAGAAAGAAGGAAGGAAGGAAGGAAGGAAGGAAGGAAGGAAGGAAGGAAGGAAGGAAGGAAGGAAAGAAGGAAGGAAGGAAGGAAGGAAGGAAGGAAACAAGAAAAAAAAAAGTGTCTGCTCTCTACAACCCCTTGGAGAAATTCCACCCCCGGGAGAATGGCAGCATGCTCACCACAGCCCTGGACTGAAACTGCCCAAGGGCCGTCAGTGCTAGAACATACACGAGCCAAGTGTGGCATGTTCACACGACAAAATGCTGCACGGCGATGAAAACGCACAGGAGCAACTGCCTGCAGCGGCGGGGACGCGTCTCATCCAGACTCGAAAGAGCGTGTGCTATGTGATCCCATTTCTACCAAGTCTTAGAACAAGCAAAACAAAACCATGTTGCTTTAGGGATGTGTGCATGGGTGTTACAGCTCTACAAATCAAAGTCCCGACTGTCACCAAGTCACAGTGGCGGTTTCCTCCATGGGAGAGCTTCTCCACTGGGGTGATTCTGCCCCCCACCAAGAGATATTTGACAGTGTTTGGAGAAATATTTGATTGTCACAAATAAGGGGAGTAGCAGTGTGCTACTGGCCAGGGGTGTTGCTAAATATCCTATAATGTGCGAGACAGCCACACACACACTCCCCAGAGAATTAGCCTGCCCCGAATGTCACAGGGCTGCTCTTAGGGACCGTAGCCTAAGGGACAAGGGGGACGCTCACATACGGCTTCTAAGATTCTGGTAATCTACAAGGGTGGTGATTTTATACATATCTGTAAACCTTATATAAACGTTTTATACACTCCAAAAACAATTAGAGAGCATGCGGCTAGGTGTTTGGGGGATCAGCAGGGACGCCCAGGAGGCGAGATTAGCCATGGCCACCAGCTGCAGGGGAGCCCAGGCACCAATGCTATTGCTGGGACCAGCTTACAAGGCATTGCAGAGACCTGGGCAGCCCGACATGTGCCATCAACAGCCCTCTGTGACACTGGGACATGGAGGAGCTCCCCATGTCAAGGACAAGTGCCCTATGCAGTGAGGTGAGTCCTCTGGGCTCTGTTCCACTGTAGTTATGGCAGGGCCCTGGGGGAACCAGGTGGAGAGATGGCTGGCTAACTCCTCTCTGCTCAGCAAGGCCTGGGGGTCCAAGGCTTCGCTGAGGCATTTTGGAGGGTCCCAGAAAATCGATCATTTTGTTTCTGGGGTTTTACAGGTGGGGGTACAACCAGACAAGCTTTTACAGCCCAAGATTAGTAAAGAAGGGCAGCAGCAAGCTGTGCTTGGAGTCAGACCAAGGAGTCAGACCTGGGTTCGAAGCTGGCTCAACAGCCATAAGCGGTACGACCTTGGACAGGTTACCTGATTCTGCTGGACCTCAGTTTCATCATGTTTAAAAAATGGAAACTGCAGTGTCTCAGCCATAGTGTTGGCATGAGGAAAAGATGAAATCGCACGGGAAAGATGTCCATACTAACAGCAAGCACACGGTAGCCACTGTTCTGTGGAAGCCACCAGGGCAGCTCCAACCCCGGCTGCTGGACTACTGGGCAGCGTATGGGGCAGCAGACAGACTCCGGGGACCTCCATCCCGCTCTGCACCACCTGCCTGATTCAGGCTTCTTGCATCTGTCCTCTCTGTTTTCCTGCTAATGTCCCCTGGTATTGACTACTTTTAAAAAATTATTAACTCCTTTAGGGAACCAAGAGAAGGAATTTGTCCAGGCCTGGGAGGGCCAAGGCTTTGGAAGAGGACTGTGCTCTCCGGGGCCAGTTCTATAGGCATCGGCATGAAAACTCGCACATTAATACCTCCGCCTGCTCCCCAGATTCTCTTGCAAAACAGAGCCTCCATTCTGTTTCACCAAAAATAGCGTGTGCTCCATCAGTCAGGATCCCTCAAGCAAGAGGTGGCACATATGAATTACCCATTTGACGGGGGGTTAACCAATACTCAAACAGTGTGGGCAGAGGTAGGGCGCCTTGGGACAGTGCAGACTCAGAAAGGGTGTGATGGTGGGAGCGTCACCAGAACCTAGAAGTTAGCTTGATCCAGACAGAGCTACCTTGAGGTGCTGTGACCTTCAGTCCAGGGGTGCAGTTGGCCTGCAGCAACCCCAGAGGGTCTGCCAGAGGAATAAATGCTCCTACCCACCTTCCTCCACCCTCAGATATGGTGCCTGCTGTTGGCAAATCTAACAGGAAGACCATGGGCAACGGGTCATCCACACAGTCCATTCCAGTCAGTTTCCTGGACACAGAGAAGGATGGAGGGGTGGAGGAGCATAAAGAGAGACCCAGCACAGGGGTATGTGAAAGGGGTCAATCTGGAAGGGGCCCCATGTCCTGCCTCATACATCAGTCTCAACAAGACTCTCTGCTTCGTGTTTGAGTGATATCCTTGAGGTCAACTTTATTGAGTCCTGACAATTTATATTCCATGACCGCAAGCAACAAACAGAACATTGTCCTCTCCCTAAAGTACTCCAGGCCCTTTCTCAGTCAATACTCCCTTCCACCTCTGGCTCTAAGCAGCCACCAGTCTGTTTTCTGTCATTATATATTCGATTAGGCTTTTCTAGAGGTGCATATACGTGGAAAAAATATAGTATGTACTCGTTTGCATCTGTTTTCTTTCCCTCTGCAGCATTTTGACATTTCTCCATGTTACTGTGTACATTGGTTGTTCATAGATTTCACTGCTGAGTTAAGACTCCATTGTACTAATATGTCACAATGTATCCATTCCTTGACTTGCTGATGTGCATCTAGATTGTTTTTAGGCTTTTGCTATTATGAAGAAAGCTTCTATGACTATGTGCATATAAGACTTTGTAGATATATGTTTTAATTTCTCACAATACCTGTGGGTGGGGTTGCCATATTATTTTGCAAGTGTTGCTTAATCTTATAAGAAACTGGCAAACTGTTTTCTACGTCTTTTTCCAATCCACCAGTAAAGTAGCAGGGTTCTGGTTTCACTACATCCTCACTACCACTTGGTATTGTCAGTCTTTTTACCTTCAGCCCTCCTAGTGGGGGTGTAGTGATACCTCATTGTGGTTTAAGTTGAATTTCTCTATGATGAATGACACTCAGCATTTTTCATGTGCCTGTTGGCCATTCAGATATCTTTTGTGTGTGTATGAAGTATCTCTTCAAATCTTTTGCCCTTTTTTAGTCATTCATGTACTTATTGGTTTAGTATCTGCCAGTCTATGGCATGCCTTTCTGCTTCCTTTTTTTTTTTAATGTTTTATTTATTTCTGAGAGAGAGAGAGAGAGAGAATGAGCAAGAGAGGGCCAGAGAGAGAGGGAGACACAGAATCAGAAGCAGGCTCCGGGCTCTGAGCTGTCAGCACAGAGCCTGACGTGGGGCTCAAACCCACTAATGGTGAGATCATGGCCTGGGCCTAAGTCAGTGGCTTAATCAACTGAGCCACCCAGGTACCCTGCCTTTCTGCTTCTTAACAGTGCATTTGGGATGTCAGAAGTTTTTGATTTCTCATTAAGGCCCTTCTTAAAATTTTTTTAATGTTTATTTTTGAGAGAGAGAGAGAGAGAGAGAGAGAGAGAGAGAGAATGTGAGTGGTAGAGGGACAGAGAGAGACAGAGACACAGAATCTGAAGCAGGCTCCAGGCTCTGAGCTGTCAGCATGGAGCCCAATGCAGGGCATGACCCCATGAACTATGAGATCATGACCTGACCCGAAGTCAGATGCTTAACCAAGTGAGCCACCCAGGCGCCCCTCTTATTAAGGTCCTTCTTAAACTCAACTATTGTGCTGTGTAAGGAGGGCCTATTGCCCTCTGCCTGTCCCACTCCAAGGTGGAGAGACATGCAGGCTCGGGTCTTCCCTTCATTACATCAGTTCTCACAGGAGAGCTTGGCTGGAAAAACTGCCTCCAGGCCAAATGAGAGGAGCCCACGAGAGCACTTTGCTCCTCCCCTCAGCTTAAAACACACACAAGGGGCTGCACTGGGGCGCTCTGGCTGGGGCCACCTTGACCAAGTCCTCTCTGGGACTGGCCTCGGACCAATGATGCTCTTCACAGGAATGTCTTCACTGAGTCCTCACAACCGTCTGGGCATGGAGTCATTGTCTCCACTGGACAAGTGAAGAGTCTGGTATGAATGGGTGTCTGCATCAGGAGAAGGAAAATATCTTTTTGGCAGAGCCAATTTCATATAGGTGCTGTTAACCAGGAATTAAAGAACTGAAAAGGCAAAAGGGAACACTGAGCTAGCACAGAGGTAATGACAGCAGGAAGGAATGACAGCATATGTAAAGACTTCTTACAACTCAATAAATAATAAGAAAGCAACCCAGTTTGTTTTTTAAGGTTTCAACAGACACTTCCAAGAAAATATAGAAACAGCAAATAAGGACATGAAAAGATGCTCAGCCACTAGGGCTGGGGGAACAAAGGTGAAGACTTGGGGGTTATAAAGACCAGGCTCCTGGAGGAGGGGCCTGTGCGGCTGGGACTCAGAGCTCTGAGGAGCCGGTGGCCCTGAGGGGGCGTGATGGGCCAGCTCTGAGCAAGTGGGACCAGCAGCTACTGCTGGGTGCAGGGCCACCACTGGAGCATCGCTGATGGGAGCAGGAGCAGATGAAAAGGAACAAGACTCTTCTCCCTCCTCCAGCCATTCAGGCTCCTCCCGGTGTCTGCCCTTGGCAGAGCCTAACAGGAGCCCCTGGCAAGGCATAATCTGGTTTGCAGACACCCAGAGCACTAGATAACAATACAGAAGGGCAGCTTCAGAACTTGGAGACAATAGCTTCATAACCAGCACCACAGATCAAGTCACTTATCCAGGTAATACAGCTAGTAAGTGATGGAGTTTTGATCCAGGAGCTTCTGGCTCTGAGGCCAATCCCCAGCTGGGGGTTGAGAGGAAACCCTTGGCAGGTGCCAGCCTCGGAGTCCAGACAAGAACCTGAAAAGTCTGATATGTTGGGCACTGGGGCAGGGGCGGGAGACTGGGCAGGCAGCACCCAAGAACTCCCAGTGGGTACCAGAAACCCACCATGGGTCCCGAAGCACAGCATCACAACTGCTGATGAAGCCAAGCTAGAGCGCAGTTATGGGGCAACAGTACGTGTTCCCGAGCTGGACCCCCATCCCAGCCCACACAAGGCAACAGCGCTGATGTCCTGAGACATCTGGGCCGTCTAAGCCAGGGAACCAGGGGACACAGCACCTCTTCTTCAGCTGAAATCTTCCCAAGGCAAGGCCATTAGGATCCCAGATGGGTCACCTCCCAAATCAGTTTGCAGCTTTCTTCTGAAACTAGCCTTTCTGTTTCAATGACCATAAGCCAGCCACCATGCACTTCACCTCTGAGTCCCTTTTTCTCAGAAGTTTGCAGAGAATGGGGCCACACCCCAGACTCAAGGGTGCCAGGAAGAGCTATGAGACAGAGAGTGTGGGTTGCTTTTCCCTGGCCCTGCCAAACCTCCTGGCCATCTCTAGGCAGATCCAGGCCAGCTGGTCACCTGCAGGAGATGCCCTCCTTGCCCACTTAACCCCCTCTCATCCTCCTCTTTCAATCTTCCCCTGGGTGTGCAGCCGCTGAGCTGGGGTTCTCCACACGTGGATTTCCTCTGTGCCAGTCTCCCACTGGGAAGCCCTGTACCCCAATCCCTCAGCCCTCTGACCATCACCTTTCCTCTGCGATAAGGCTGTAACCGATCTGATCTTTGGGCAGTGATACGCAGGGGCTCCAACCGTGGGCTCACACTGCCGTGGGTTCAAATCCTAACTCTGCCACAAGCTAGCTGGGTGAAGATGGGCACAGCACACAGTCTCTCTGTGCTCCACTGTGTTATCTGTCACATTGGGAGATGCAAGTATGCCCGTCCCCAAGGCCTGGCAGGAAGACTGCACGAGGCTTAGCCTGACAGCTCTGGCAGGATGCCAGACAAAGGGCGGGTGCTCAGGCAAGGTGGTTGTTGTAGAGTTAGCTTCAGATTTGGGGCTTCCAGGATCTACTCTGGTCCTCCACCCACATCCAGGGAACAAGCACCATCTGTGCTTTCTGATTTTCCACCTTGCTCCTGCAGGGATGGCCCCTCCCCACCAGCCCTACCAGCCTGATTCCCTGGACTAGCCCAGGCTGCTGTGATCTGACTCTGGACATGAGTCGGCACTGATTCATCATGGATACCTTGGGCACAGTGCCTGTCCAGGTGTCCAGCTGGTCAGCAGCTCATGGACAGCAGACCCCGCCCCCACCCCCATGGCTAGCAGGGCCGTCAGCCTGCCGTCCCAGCTGGCTCACCCCCTCTCCCCATGTTGTGCTGCAGCATCCACGGGCCGCGGGACGCCTGCCTTCTCTGCTTTGATCAGGACAGGGGGGGTGCTCAGCGGTTGGTTTGGGATCATCTCTGTGATGCATTTTGACAGCCTTGGCCAAGCATATGCTTTAAATCCTCATGAGAAAGGGTCTTTTTAAGTGGAGAGGGAGCCCACAGCAGCCTTCAAAGGACTCTCTGGACAAATTAGGGTATATGAAGAAGACCCCTGGCTCTGGATCACCCTGCTGCCCTGTGTGCAAGTTCAATGTGGCACAAAGGAGAAGACTCCTGGTCTTTCAGTCCAAACAGTGACAGTGGAGTCAAGTCACAGCCCAGCTTAGGGTCTCCTCCACAAAGTTCAACATCCTGAACCATTTTCTGAGGTTTCCCATGCCTGGGCTCCTGACAATCCCTCTGCACTGGCCCCCGTGGCTGTCTATTGTAAACTGCCTCGAACAGAAACTGCATTCCTCCTAATGGCTTCAGGAGTTAGATAATTTGTACCTGACGCACCTGGAAAAACTTAATGAGACTTCAACTCAGTGCTTCTGAAAGATCAATGATATCTAGCTATGAGGACTTAGAGAGTAGACAGAACATTCTAAACAAAAAGATTTTTCCCTTTTATCTGTCTTTTGTTACTGGTCTCCCTGTTTCAGTCAATAGGCACACACATCATCCAGATGCAACTGCCACCATGGGGTCCCTGCTCTCTGGTTGACAGTGGGGTCAGCCCTTCCCCCTGAAGGTGCTCAGAGTCAGGCTGAGCCTCCAGGAAGGCAGGGAAGGAACCTTCCCTGGAGCTGGCGTGTCCTTCTGTGTTTAATTTTCCCATAAGTCAGCTCTGATTAAGGGGGATGGCCTCATGTTTCGTGTATTCAGAGCCGAGTTCTGAGAGCACCTTGCGAGGGCGGGGGAAGCCCCCTGGGCTGGCAGGCGGGGGCAGAGGGGTAGCTGCTCACCAGGTCGCCCCCAGCACACATGTCTGCTACCTATCAGATCTCATTGTGGGAATGATCTGCCGGATGCTGAGATCATCTGACAGTCTCCTCCTAATGAGACCCAGGGCTGCTCCCAAGCTTGTGTGAGAAACTGGATCGAGAAGAAGCCCCAACACCCTGGAGAAACATGTCCCAGGGAAGAAAGATGTTCCTTTTCCAAGGCTGCTCTGCTCTGTGACATGATGGACCCCAGCACTTCAGAGAAGGAGATGCCTACATGCTCACTCTCCACCTGGGACAGCCGCTGTCAGGTCCCTTCAGGTGAAGATAGGAACTTCCAATATTTACTCAGGACACTGGCTTCTCTGTCACTGGTTCATTGCTGACGACTTCACGCAGGTGCAAAAGGAGGCACCTTCCAGTTGGCGTCTCCAGGAACTTACAGTCCTCCTCAGGAGATGCCCACAGAACATGGAGGGTCAGTGTGCCCCACAGGAAAGGGAGAGCTCTGCGAGCAGGAGTACATGTCCAAAAGCATAACTCAGATTAGGCCTCCCCCCCAGCCCCGGCTGATGACGCTCTACTGTGTCTCATACCACTTGGAAAAAAATCCAGACTCCTCACCAAAGCACGCTCGCCCGTCCCTGCCCAGCCAGGCTCCAGCCAGGATGGTTTTCTTTAGTGCTTCCGATGCTACCCTTGCTGTTGCTTTGCCTGGAATTCCCATCCCCCAGATCATTAGGCGGCCGCACCTTCTCACACTGAAGTTTCAACCCAAACACCCTGTCCTCAGAGAGCCCTTCTCAAACCACCCAGTATAAACAGGGCTCACTCTCCAGGCACTGCTAGTGCACCAATTCGTCACAGTGTCCTTACCACGGCATCTTTCTTGTTGACAGATCAAATGACACCTCTCATAGTGGGTCCATGAGGGCAGGGGCCTTGTCAGTCTTGTTCTCCAGTGTATTCTAGAATGTGAGGATCTTTGATAGAGGTCTCATCAAATATTTTTTGAGTCTCATCGGAGGACTTACTAAATACTTTTAAATATGTGATGGGAGAGGGAAGGGAAGAAGGAATCTATGCATAGCAGCTGCTTTGAAATGCTCCTAACATCCTACACAGTAGCCAAGGTATGCAGTAATGACCTCGGCTCCACCGCTCGCTAGCAGGCAGTGTGGGCCTCAGTTTCACTGTAAGTAAAACAGGATTGTTGTGAGGATTAAGTGTGGACTGTTTAGTGCTGTGCAAGCGTGACAAACGGTAAGTGCTCCGGCACTTGTAGTTCCATCCCTACCACCACCATCACCCTCCTCCTCTTCCTCCTCCTCATCACCATCATCATCATCTACACAGCAGCTCAGCAATGACCCACTTTAAATCCTTTTTTGTCTCCTCTTAGCTTTTGCCTCATGAGGCTTTCTGCCTTGGTTCGTCTCCTTTCCTGGCTTTACTTGAACCACTGGCAAACATTGGCTTTCTGGCCCAAAGACTTCCCAACCTTTCTCTCTGCTAAGAGAACCTTGATTATCTGATAATGGATGTCTTGATCTAGGGCAGGTGGGTGTAGAACCTAGTCTGGGGAGTGGGCACATGAGCCCCCTTCCCTGGTCAAGCTTCTGAAAGAAGTCCTTCTACCAGAAAAGAGAGGCATAGGAGCTAAATTTGAATATACTTGTACCAGAATGTGATGTCTGGAGTTACTGCAGCTGTATTGTGACTGTGAGGCAACATGCATGGGATCAAACATGCTGATGTGCTAAGGATAGGAAAATAGCTGCAAAGAGCCGTGGCCCTTGATGACATCCTCAGGCCACTGAACTAACTTTGGAGCCACCTTTCTTCAGTATCCTGTTAAGTATCTATATTTTCTAAGCTGCCCTTAGTTGAGTTGTTACTTGCAGCCAAAAGTTGAGTTAGCAAATGTAATTTCAAACTACAAAGCTTAGATCTGTCCCTTCTTCTAGCAATCTGCACTCAGGCTGGCCACGTATCCTCCCTATGGGATACCAGCTAAGCTGGGCCACTGGAGAACCCATCCCTGCCCTCACTCTTCTCCCCACACAAGGGAAGCACACTGGAGAGGACGCAGGGATTGGGATGGAAGAAAAAGAGGGCAAAGCAAGAACATTTGCACTTCAAGGGACTCAGGAGTGGGGTATAATGGTCTTCAAAGGCCTCTGGTTCCAGGTATTTCAAATAATAAATGATAAAATAATTTAAAATGATAAATTTTCTGAGAGAGAGAAAAGATGTCTCACATATGAGATACTGTGCCCTCAGCATAAATTTATGGCCAAACCTGAAATTAATCTTGTTTCACGGTCAAAAATTTAACACAGTACAGGGGCACCTGGGTGGCTCAGTCAGTTAAGCGACCGACTTCAGCTCAGGTCATGATCTCCCGGTTCGTGAGTTTGAGCCCCATGTTGGGCTCTGTGCTGGTAGCTCAGAGCCTGGAGCCTGTTTCAGATTCTTTGTCTCCCTCTCCCTCTGCCCCTCCCCCACTTGCACTCTCTCAGTCTCTCTCTCTCTCTCTCTCTCTCTCTCTCAAAAATAAACATTAAAAAAAAAAAGGTTAAAAAAAGGTAAAAATTTGACACATTACAACATGCTGGACTAAACCCCAAACTGAAGCTTCATTTTATTTTCTGTAAATATGTCTTCTCTATCAGGAGAGTGGAGGGAAGCAGGTGGTCACTGAGTAAAACAATGAATGGAATCCCAGTCCCTTTCAGGTAAATATTCTTTCACCCTCCTTCCTCTTTTTCTTCCCCAAACAGCTTCTAAGAGTAGCGGGAAGTTCGTGTGGCCTTTTTTAGGTGGGGGAGGGGTCTCAGAAAAGTGAGAGCCGAGCCTTGGATTTGTTGTCTTAATCCCCGCGTAACCTCCTCTGATGGAGCTCAGGGCTGAGACCTCACGCATGGTCTCTCCTTCAACATGGGCCATGCCCACTGGGCTCCCCAACCTCAAAGCCCAGCCCCCTCCTCAGTGATAATGCACACACTGTGTCTCAGCTTCCCCTGTCCTGGTCTCTGTTCTGGGCCCCCTTGACCTTCACCACAGCAGTCCCCCAGCTGTTCTGCTACCTTCTTCCAACATTTCCCAGTGGGAACTTGTGGACAACTCCAGACTCCTCTAGAGAAAGACCAAGAAGACTGTCCACCACCTGCACAGCTCCCTGTCCAGCCACCTCTGACTCTGTCTTCTGGGCAGTGGCACCACGTTAGGTGCAGAACTTCTCTAAGAGGGATCAAAATGTTCTGCCTACCTCCATGGAAATCATAAATAAGCCCTGAAATCAGAAATACCCTCAGACTTATCTGCATCTTCTTACACCACATCTATCTTGGGTTCCATGGGGGAAGGGCTTGTGGGGAAAACCAGAAAACACTTCCCCTGCCTTCTTTTTCTTTCTCTCTTCCAAGACGAAAGGAGGTTTTCCTCCCCCTCGGAGCCTGACAGAGTTCTCTCAGCATTTCCTCCTTCCCTGCCGCAGGGAGCTCCATCTTCTAGGCCATATACCTGCTCTCTCCTCCCCTGGAGCACAGAGCCCCTAGCTTTGCCTCAGTGGGTAGGTGGGATGTCAGAGAAAAAAGCCAGCTTACCCAGTTTAGAATGTATGTTGAGAGGCATTTTAAAAATAGTATCCTGGTTAGATTCACATCTGCACACTCTTTAAGGACTTGCTCAGTTGCAGCTCTTTGCTAGAATTTATTTTCCAAATGAGAGGGCCACAGAGAGCTCCCCGCCACTGTGTTTGTTCAACAGATGACAACGGCTCTTCGCCTCCCTCACCTCTCCATTTCGGCCAGCTGGCTTTCTGCTGGGCCTCCAAGCTGTGGTGTTTCCACGAAGCAGAGCACCCAGGTGGGGTCACGGTCATCCTGCACACAGGCCAGGGCTGGGTGGCCCTGAGGGTATGATCAACATGTCTGGACTAGACGAGCCAGGCTTCCTGGAGGAGGTGGGCCCAGAACTCAGCCCTGAGAAGTGGGTAAGAACCAGAATGAGGAGAGGAAGACCAGCTCAATGACTCCGAAGCAGGTTGAGCGTGGGGTCTCCCTGGTGAATCCTAATTTGATCTTCCAGACACAGATACAAAGATCTCCAAAGTCCCATCAAGACTGCTGACACATTCTCTGTGCCAGCAGTGGGAAACACATGGGTCCTCCTTGATCAGAGGCACCGGGCACCCCTACCAGTTCACACCCCGCACCCCCAGAAGGGCTCTTGGCCTCAGTCACTAGAAGTCAGACCCATCCTTGTCCTGATTCATACTTCCATATTCATCAGTCTGCTGTGTGGACTTAACAAGCCCCTTAACCTCTCTGGGCCAGTTTCCTCATTCATAATGTATTCCTTGCAAGGGTATAAGGTTTCCATACATTCATGCAGGTAACACACTTAACACAAAGGATGTGCTCAGCTAATGGCAGTCATTACTATATTTCTTCACACCTCATCAGTAAGGCAGGTCCTGCTTTTGTAGGAAGCTTGTCTTTTGTGCCCTATGTATCTACACAAGTCTGGGCCAGGCTTCCCAGAAGCCATGGTCAAGCATATCATAGAGGAGTGTGTCTACCTCACAGAGGCCTTGCTCATCCCTGGGCCTCCAGTCTCTGAACCCCCACTGAGGCTCTCATGCTCACTCTGCTCCTGTCCCTTGTGGGGTGCAGCAGAGATACCTGGGCTCCCTAGGCCCCACTCGTGTCCTAGAAGCCTGTTCTGTCCTAAGCTCCTTCCCCCTCCTCTCCCTGTTCTTGTCTCCCATCTCTGCCCGCCAACACACTCACATGCACACATGTGCTCACACACACAGTCACATTCACACGTGGTCTTATATATATGCACAGATGCATGTGCCCACAGGCCCACCGATGCACAGAGCCACCTTCTAGAAACCATGTGCTGAGGTCTAATGATGCTAAAATGCCTTAAACACAAACTGAAAAGCTGGATTTAAATGGCACCAGGAGATGAAGGGGCCAGTCCCCTCGAACTTGGGAAGCCAGGTTAACTAGAGGGTCGCGAGTCGGTGGCAGCACAGGGGAGGACAGCGAACCTCTGTGAGGGGGCCTGACCACAGAAGGGCACAGGCACTGGGGACACTGGCTCTCCGGTCATGCAGATGAGACGTTCACACTGCTACCACCGCTTCCTGGCTGTGTGACCTCTCGCTGGATACTTAACCTCTCGGAGTTTCCACTGCCTCATCTAAGAAACAAAGACAAGAGGACCCACCTCTTACCAGGGTTGGGGAGTTAATCCAGATAACATATATATACATAAGGCTGACCGCAGAGCAGGCCTGTGTGAGCACCGAGTGAGCAGAGCAGCTTTTTGTTGTCATGGTCAGGCTCTTGGGGACCCAGAAATAAATTGAGGCCAGAGGAACCAAAGAGGGCTGTGTGCAGTGTCCAGGGGTTGGACGCTGTATTGGCCTCGCAGACGGTCGGGCAGCTGGTGGAAACATGGGCACAGGGAATGGATTTTAGGCATACGGAGCCCTAGTTGGCAAAGGGTTTGTCCTGCAGGTTGGAGGGATTCGGAGGACTCCGGAAGCCTGGGCTGAATCCTATTTAAAATCCTCTTAGCCCTTTGGAACTAGTTTGAGGGCCTGAATATCAGTGAATGCCCTTGGGCATGTTTCAGTGAGCAGCAATCTCAGAGTGAGGCAGTTCAGGACCAGGCCCCGGAGCACAGCCCTCCTGAAAGACCCAATACTGCCCAGACCACAGTGGAATATGGAACAACAGGCTCTTTGAAACTAACAAGCCCAGCTCTGATACCAGCTCCCCGCTTACTGGCCCCCAAGACCTCAGACAAGATAGTTCACCTCCTACATGGGCAAACAGCACGTGCTCAATGATGGTTGTCAGCGATCACAACTTGGGTCCTAGCCTGCCTCCCAGTTCGGTTTCCTGCCTCAGCTTATACCCCTCGCTAAGGATCCAGGCCCACGTGGTCACTGTCCATGATGTTCCTCCCCTCCATGTGAATGCTAACGTTCCTCTCCTCTCCGGAAGAATTCAAAGGGCCCTGGAAACTTGTTTATTAGGAAAAGCTGTGGGAGTCTGTCCTGCTTGGTGGAGGCGCTGACCTCTCCCATCCTTCCTGCATATTTCTCCCCAGCGACATCTTTTCATGTTCCCTGGCTCACTTGGGTGAGTCACAGATCTGTAAATCCCGACCACAGAAAGCTTGGCAAAGTACGTTAGGTGTTTATTGGAAAGGGAAGGAGGCAAATGATCAAAACATTGGCTGTGGCTCCGGTCTCTGAAATTTGCAAGAGTGAGTTTTAAAGTCTATGTTTGAAACATCTAAACAGATTCATGGAGCTCTCCCTCTCTTGTTTTTAACCACAATGAGAATAAGATTGTATATACTCCTCAGTTGCAGCTGAGTCTTTGGGCTGCCTCTGTTTTTGTTTTTATTTTTGTTTTAAGTTTATTTACTGAGAGACAGAGAGAGTGTGAATGGGGGAAGGGGCACAGAGAGGGGGAGGGTCTCAAGCAGGCACTGTGCTGTCAGCACAGAGCCCCAGCGTGGGGTTTGAACTCACAAAACTGTGAGATCATGGCCTGAGCTGAAATCAAGAGTCAGAGGCTCAACCAGCTGAGCCACCCAGGTACCCCTGGGCTGCCTTTGCAGCATGCCAGACATCTAAATGAAAACTGAGAAATGCAATTCAGTTTTCAGTTTCCCTACTGATACAAAACACTATTTGGACACAGCCCCACTGATACAAACACAGGTTGCAGTTTTCTTACACTTCCAAGCTGATTCCTGCCTGCCTCCATGCCTTTGTACACTGTTCCCACTGTCTGCAACTCTGTTCCACTCACCTCAGGGAGGATTTATTTTACTCTAAGCCAAGCTCTGGGCAGGGCAGTAGGATATGGAGATGAATCAGACATAATTTCTGACCTTAAGAATCAGTGAGGAAAAGAGGCTAACAGGAGGAGACTCAGGCTGGGTCTTGAAGGAGGAGTAGTTCTCCCTTCCCCTGTGAGCACATCTACCCATCCTTGAAGACACAGTTATGTTTCCTCCTCCAGGAAGTGTCCCCACCTTGCTGACTTGTTGATCCCCTTTGCGTCCACACCATAGCAGGTACGCTCCCTCCCTTCCCCACCCCCATGCCAAGACTCATTTCCTGGATTATGTACTGCCTGGTGGTCTAGGCTAGGTGTTTTGGAGAGTAGACTTTACTTCCTGTCTGTGCCTCCAGTGCCAACTCTGGACATGCTGCACAGTGGGCTCACTGGGTGTCTGATGGTGTTTTTAAGCCGAGCTTCACCATCAGCAGCAGGCAGGAACCAAAAACGGCCACAGGGCCCTGGGAGAATGCTGACTGCTGTACTGTCAGAGAATCCACACCTGAACCCCACCTGCCAGCCCCTGTGGCTTTAAGCATCTGAGCCCTGAAGGGGTCTGGGTGGGATTAACCCCTGGATCCCAGCCTCATTCCAGCATCCCGTTTTGGTGGTGGTACTGGGGGGGGGCCCTATTCAATCAAGGAAGAAATATGCTTTGAAATGAAAACGCTTCTCTTTCTGATCTGCCTGGCTCCGGGTTCTCCTGCCTTCTTAGTATGCATGAATTCAGCCCCCATTTCAAGACTTACCCTCAGCATCTTCTCCACGCTGATGGGGCCGGAGTGGGCTCCCTCCCCTCACCGCTCCCCCTCCAGTCCTCTCCAAAGACAAATTGCTTACATCTGTCAAGGCTTTTCTGATTAATAGAGGAATATGCCATGGGATGTCATCAGGGGTTCAGAGGCTTTTGATCAAAGGGGGAGGGGGGCTAGGCCACACATCCCTGTTGGTTCATTTATCAGGTCAGTTCGGCACCTTTCCTCCTGAGTGCCCCTGGCAAAGGCGCACCCAACAGCCCACCATCAGCTCCCACCCTCCCAGCCCCCAGGGAGGGAAGCAAGGAGGAAATGCTGCTCCAGGAAGGGGGCAGTGGGGAGCCAGGGGCAAGGATGGAGAAAGAGGAGCAAGTTCAGGAGCCTGGCAGAGGCACTGAGCCTTGAGGCAACAGACCCCAAGGGCTTTTCATTTCTGGGCAGCCACTGGGATGAGCATCTACCACCAATTCTCCAAAACCAGAAATAAAAGGAGGCAGTGAGGGAAGAAAGGAGGGCAGGCAGGAAGGAGAGAAGATAGGAAGAGCCAGCGAATGAGTGAGTAAATCAGGGAGAATGAGGGAGTCAGAGGGTCTAAGAAAAAAACAATTAAAGGAGGGGAGCAATGGTTGAATCAATGAGTCTAAGTGTCTCACTCATGAAGGAGTTAGTGATTCACAGTAATCTGTTACAAACACTGTATTTTATAGCAGATTCAGCTTGCATTCCTTCCTCCATTCACCCACCAGTTGGTGTCAACAAGATGGGGCTCTAGGCTCAGAGGAAAAACACTAAGGTAACTTGAGAGAGTTCAGCCTTATCTGCATGAACAGCCTCCCTGTTCATGTTGCTAATGGCCCCTGTGAGCTGGGCAAGCGCAGATGAGGCCTGGGGTGGCTGGGAGACTGGCACAGGGGCAGGGCCAGTGCAAGAACACTGCCTCCCCCCCACCCCCCAGCTCAGGCTTCCTCCTGCAGAGCCAGGTCCCCACAGAGCAGCTGGTGTCCATCATAGCTTTGTGTGTCCTCAGGCTGCAAGGTCACTGCCCACTGTGTCCCCCTAGCTCACCTCTGCCGGGGACTCTGCAGTAGGAACTCCAGAGAGCCATGTAGGGTAAGGCTTCAGTTGGCCTTGGAGGCTGCTAAATTAGGCTCTGAGGATTTAGATTAGCCTAATTTAATGACACGGATGGCTGGCTGGATTGAAGTTCCTTGCTACGATTTTTTTCTTTCAACTCGCTCAACAATTATTTCCCTCAAGTTGGTTGCAGATGCAGCCTGCCCAGGAATTATAATCCATTCCTTACTGAGCAGCACGGAGACTGGGGAGATGCTGGCCCTGTCTACACGCACACCACCCAAGCAGGGGGGATGGAGGGTGGGCAGTGCCACGGGCTGTGTCTGTGTCACGTGTCCTAACTTGGAAGACAGGGGACAGAGTGTCTTTCTGGGCTAGGCTGGCTGTCCTGGGAGGCTGGCAAGCGGGAGATTCCATGAAGACATAGCTGCCGGGCTTCTCAGTGGTGACTGTCTCTACCCCCCAGTCTCAGCCCAGAGGGAGCATCCGCCACACAGGCACACAACACACACAGTCACGCAGTCACAAAAGATACACACGGACACATCCAGGATTAGACACACATGGACACTCAGTCACAGATATATGCAAGCACATGTATCTAGATAGGACACACAGACACAAACCACAGGATACTTATAGACACACAAATGTACAAACACACCACGCCCACCTACTCTAACATCCCACTGGCCTAAGCCTAGTCAGGGAGGCATACACGTAAATAGGCCAGGGCATCACTATCTCAAGGCTGTGACATTAAGGGCTGTGGAGTCCTAAAGAGCCTGGGGATCTCTCCAAGGTCTTCCTGGAGGAGGGGATGCCTGAGGTGAGGGATTAGGCGAAAATGGCAGGAAGGACATTTGTGGCATTAGGCAGAGCCCAAGCCAAAACCCAAGAAAACTGGGGAGAAGCTATGTTCAGAGGGGGGTAGTTCATGCAGTATGGCTGGAACACAAGGAGTGGCTGGGAGCATCTGAAGGAAGTCAGATCACTGATGCTGCTATGATTCATATTAAAAACACCGTGCCCCTCTGAGTAGGGCACTATTTTGACATTTTCCAGTGCTAGCCCCCTGCACTGGTGGTGGCTGCTGACCCTCCCCACCACCACTGGTTTCCAGTCCCCTCAGAAGGTGGCCCAGACCCTAGAGGAACCCCAGGAGGAAGGGTATGCTCTGAGAGAAGTCCCCACTGTTGTCTGTGGGGCCACTGCCTCATGCCTTGGCAGAGCGTAGGCCTGGCTGGGCACAGGTCCTGATGTGCCCTGGTCAGATGTCAGGGGCTGTGCCAGATGTGAGGCCCCACACTAAAGTCAGATCTTTAAGAGACCAGTCACTCATGTGGAGTGAGAAAAGCCAGATAAATCCCAGACAGTGATTTTCCAGGGACTGGGCCCCTAGTCCAGGCTCTCCCCACACTCTTCTCCATTTTCCATCCTCCCCCTGGCTAACTCTTACCTGCCCTTCCAGACCAAGTGAAGTGTCAGCTCTTCCAAAAAGCCTTTCTGGGCCCTTACCCCTACTGCCCAAGGGAGTTTGACATACTTCCTGGACGCTTCCCTCTATCCCACCTTATCAAGCAAGAGAATCACTGTCTGTTAACTTAGAGATCTCCCAGGGACCCTGAAAGTGGGCCCAGCCTCCCCACAGAGCCTATGTACCAGTGATCTACTGCAGCATAACAAACTATCCCAGAAATCAGTAATTCAAAACAACAACAGTTATTGGGTCCAACATTTCTGGAGATCAGGAATTCAGCCCAGCAGGGATGTCGTGCCCACAGCATCTGAGGCCTTAGCCAGAGTCGAGAACCAGCTGATAGACTGTTCGCAATGGCTGGTCGTTGATGTTGCCTTTTGACCACTCACTAACTGGGCCCCTCCGTGTGGCCTTCCTCTGGGTGGTTGGTGCCAAGGGCAAGCATCCAAGAAGAGACAGAGAGTCAGACAGACAAACAAAAGAGGAATCTGTATCATTTTTATGACCTAGAACTGTAAGTCACACAGCATAACCTCTGCTGTACTCTGTTGATCAAGGTAGCCACACACACCCTTCCAGGGATATAAACATAGGTCCCCACTTCTCAGTGGAAAGAGTGATGTTCACACTGTAAGAAAAGTATGTAGGGTGGAATAAACATAAATGTGTGGCTATCTTTGGAAAAAACAGTCTGCCACAGTTACCAGCAAGCATTCAATGAAGGGCTGGTGANGAAGTCCCCACTGTTGTCTGTGGGGCCACTGCCTCATGCCTTGGCAGAGCGTAGGCCTGGCTGGGCACAGGTCCTGATGTGCCCTGGTCAGATGTCAGGGGCTGTGCCAGATGTGAGGCCCCACACTAAAGTCAGATCTTTAAGAGACCAGTCACTCATGTGGAGTGAGAAAAGCCAGATAAATCCCAGACAGTGATTTTCCAGGGACTGGGCCCCTAGTCCAGGCTCTCCCCACACTCTTCTCCATTTTCCATCCTCCCCCTGGCTAACTCTTACCTGCCCTTCCAGACCAAGTGAAGTGTCAGCTCTTCCAAAAAGCCTTTCTGGGCCCTTACCCCTACTGCCCAAGGGAGTTTGACATACTTCCTGGACGCTTCCCTCTATCCCACCTTATCAAGCAAGAGAATCACTGTCTGTTAACTTAGAGATCTCCCAGGGACCCTGAAAGTGGGCCCAGCCTCCCCACAGAGCCTATGTACCAGTGATCTACTGCAGCATAACAAACTATCCCAGAAATCAGTAATTCAAAACAACAACAGTTATTGGGTCCAACATTTCTGGAGATCAGGAATTCAGCCCAGCAGGGATGTCGTGCCCACAGCATCTGAGGCCTTAGCCAGAGTCGAGAACCAGCTGATAGACTGTTCGCAATGGCTGGTCGTTGATGTTGCCTTTTGACCACTCACTAACTGGGCCCCTCCGTGTGGCCTTCCTCTGGGTGGTTGGTGCCAAGGGCAAGCATCCAAGAAGAGACAGAGAGTCAGACAGACAAACAAAAGAGGAATCTGTATCATTTTTATGACCTAGAACTGTAAGTCACACAGCATAACCTCTGCTGTACTCTGTTGATCAAGGTAGCCACACACACCCTTCCAGGGATATAAACATAGGTCCCCACTTCTCAGTGGAAAGAGTGATGTTCACACTGTAAGAAAAGTATGTAGGGTGGAATAAACATAAATGTGTGGCTATCTTTGGAAAAAACAGTCTGCCACAGTTACCAGCAAGCATTCAATGAAGGGCTGGTGAGTGAGTGAGTGAGTGAGTGAGTGAGTGAGTGAGTGAGTGAATGAACGAATGAACAACTCTTACTCTGTACTGTCCATCTCTCCTCTGTCTTCCCACAATTCTTAGTTAAGACTCTAGCCAACTCCAATGAATGCAAATGGCAAGTCACTTGCATTCCTTGCCCACCCACTCCTGCCTGGAATTCCTTTCTGGTGGCCCCTCCTGTTCTAGAGGCCAAGGGGCCTGAAATCCCTTCCAGCTACAGAGCTCCCTCAATTGCCCCTGGAGTTTTAGCAGTGTTCCACTCGGAATTTGGGGACAAGAAGTGGCAAAGGGAACTAGAAAAGCTACTGGAGCAGGCCACAGAAGGCAATCTCCCTTACTGATCCACAGACACCATTTCAGGATGCAGTTCTATGGAACTAAAACTTTAGGGGAGTTACTTTTAAAAGGTGTTCAAGGTTTGGGGCACCTCGGTGGCTCAGTCAGTTAAGCATCCGACTTTGGCTCAGGTCATGATCTCAGTTTGTGAGTTTGAGCCCTGGATCAGACTCTGTGCTGACAGCTCAGAGCCTGGAGCCTGTTTTAGATTCTGTGCCTCTCTCTCTTTCTCTCTCTCTCTCTCTCTCTCTCTCTCTCTCTCCTTCTCCTGCTCACTCCTCTCTCTCTCTCTCTCTCTCTGTCACTCACTCTCAAAAATAAATAAACATTAAAAATTTTTTAAAAACCTTTCAATGTTTAAATAGCTGTTTTCAGTTATTTAATATTCTTAGGAGAAAAAGTACTATTTCTACTAGCTGATTATATTTTTGAGCTCCAATTTTTGCACAATTACTCTGTGCATTGACAGTGCCTCCTATTAATAACAGAATGCACTGAGGCCTTCAAGAGTCAGGCTCTGTGAGTAGGGCTTTGTAAATACTATTTCTGTAGCAAAGCAAACAGATCAATGTATGAGCATTCACAGGCTCCCATCACTTGCCATATTATGATGCAATTCAGCTAATCACTAGGGAAAGAACAGAAAAGCCCTTTGGTGAGTGAGGATTTTTGTGGCAGGTGCAGGAGAACTGAGGGGGAAAGGAGAGTGACTTTGGGAATCACCGTGGTGAGTTACAGAATGGATCTCCCGTGAGGCTCTTCAAGATATGCCACGAAGACTGAAATACTTTTTAAGTTACTTTTCGCTCTTGGACTGGGCTTCCTTGCACAGTCTGAACCACAGATACACTCTAACTTCTAGTGGTATATTTCATTTGATCCTCACAATTGGGTGAAATAGAAATTCTCATTATCTCCTTTAAATAGGTGAGTAACTAAGATGCACAGAGTCTAAACAATATGCCTAAGATCACAGCACGGAGAAGAGGCTCAGCCAGGACTAGAACTCAAGTCTTTCTAACATGGAGGTTGATCTCATAGCTACCATGCCATACTACCTCTTGATCTCTGTAGATAAGTGGAAGAGCGTGGGCATTTCACCAGAAAGGGATTCCAGGTATTATTTTCCAGGTGGGAGAGGGTGGCAAGAAACCCAAGACAGGCTGTTTCCACTCCCCAGGTGGGACCTGGGACCCTGCTTTTCTTTCTCAGCAGGAACATTTTAGATGAAAGCTTTCAAAGAACACATATTCCAAATAATTAATTTCTTAAAAGGGGAAAGAACTAAAAGGACATTTTTCAAAAAAAAAAAAAAAAGATAGTTGAATGGGTACGTGAAAAGTGCTCAACACTACTCATTAGGAGAATGTAAATCAAGACCACAAGGAGATATCACCTCATGCCTGTCAGAATGGCTGCCATGAAAAAAATGAGAGATAACAAGTACTGGCGAAGATGTGGGGAAAAGGGAACCCTCGTGTACTGTTGGTTGGAATGTAAACTGGTGCAGCCACTGTAGAAAAGTGTGGAGGTTCCTCAAAAATTTACAAATAGAACTACCATACGACTCAGCTATTCCACTTCTGGGGATATATCCAAAGGAAGTGAAATCACTATGTTGAAGAGATGCCTGCATCCCCCATGTTTACGGCAGTATTATTTACAATAGCTAAAATACAGAAACCACTAAGTGTCCCTGGACGAATGGATAATGAAGTTGAGGTAGATATATAGGATGGAATATTATTCAGTCATAAAAAACAAGGAAATCCTACCATTTGCAACAACATGGGTGGACTTAGAGGGTGTTACGCTAAATGAAATGGTCAGACAGAAAAAGATAAATACTGTATGATCTGGTTTACATGTGGAATCTTAAAAAAAAAAAATCAAAGTCATGGAAAAGGAGATCAGATCTGTGGCTACCAGAGGCAGGAGCAGTGGGGGAGGGGGGTGGAGGATTCCAGGAAGGTGGTCAAAAGGGACAAACTTCCAGTTAGAAGATAAATAAGTACGAGGGTGATAACACACTACAAGGTCACCAGAGCTAACACTGCTGTATGGCATATTTGAAAGTTGGTAAGAGAGTAGATCTCAAGAATTCTCATCACAAAGCAAAAAACATTTTTTTCTTTTATTTTTCTTGTGTATCTATATGAGTGATGAACAGTAATTAAATTTATTGTGGTAATTTCATAATATATGTAAGTCAAGTCATGACGCTGTACACCTTAACCTTATACAGGGCTGTATGTCGATTACATCTCAACAGAACTGGAAACGACAACACAACACACGCCCTCCTCCACTCCATTCAAGCTGGGTCCTGGCTTAGCTTGAATCATGCTTAAAACTGTTTCCTCCGTTAGTCATGCTGTGCTTTCCACCATGTCTTTTCCTCTGCCTCAACAATCCAGCTCCTACCCTACTTTTAAGGGCCAACTCAGGGGCTCCCTCCTCCATGGAGCCACCCGTGAGCTCTCCAGCCCATGGTGCACGGAAACAAGTACTGGTCTTGTCGTCTCCACCTGGGCTGTGACTCCCTGTGTGCAGCCTCCACGCCTGCTCCTTCCCTCGCCCTCCCTCCCCAGAGCAGCTAGCCCCGGCCCAAGCACAGGATGAGTGTCCACTAAGAACTCCGGATGAAAACGAGGGCTGGGAGTAATCTGAGTCTTACAGGGAGCTTTTTAGAAAATCCAAATCTAACAAAACAAATTTCACGATATCAAATTTGGCCTCAGTTGTTCCAATGTGGTCAGCTCTTCCTTTTGTGTTTGCTGTGTTCAGTATAAGTCTGGGAATATGGAAGTCAGTATAAGTCATCTGCAAAGTGAACGAGGTTCATCTCCAGCTGACCCCAAGCTCATCAATCAGTGCTCCTGTCCTCTCCAGCACTCAGGGTCCCTTCTCAGTAAGTCATCATACACACACACACACACACACACACACACACACACACACACACACCACACCTGCTTTTCCTAAGCCACGTTCTTGAGGGTCCCATTCTCAGCAGCAGTACCCAAACTCTCTGGCCTAACACACACAGCCCTCCCTAGATCTGGGCCCCTGCCACCAGGCCTCCCTCACCTCCCTTCACTCCTTGCCTTGAGTGCCTTGGCAAGGTCCTGAGCCCTTCTGAGTCTAGGTCGCTGCACCTTACAATAGGTGTGGTAAGAACGCCTGGTGGGCAACAATGACTAGTCCAAGAACTATGGAGTGAATGAATGATCAAAAATACCTACTTCGTAGGGTTGTTGTGAGAATTAGGGGCAACATGATGAGGTGGGGCGGCGCACACAGTAAGCACTCAATAAACAGTAGCTCCTGTGATGAAATAGGTGGAAGGGCTGAAGGGCTGCACTGTCAGTTTTCTTGTCACTCACAGACAAGAGTCCTTACTTTTTTTTACAGAACCACAGCTCTGTCTGACCTAAGCGGTATTAAGAAACAGTAACAAACACAAGGCAAAACCAAAATAACCAGCACCCAAGTAACTCCGTAACTGTCCCGTGACCACACACATGCCAGGCATAGCTTAGTGGGCCAGTCCGGCCACCACGGAGAGAGAAGTCCTGACGAGATCCAGCAAAGGAAACCTGAGACTGCTCCCAGGGGTGGGGGATGAGTCAGACTCCAGCGTGGAGACCAAGGCAGCCTGGGCGAGTGGGGGGGCAGTGGGGGGCCCATGTGTGCGCATCTGCACAGCGCCAGAGCCAGAGGCACCACTCTGGCCCATGAGTCTGTGGGTGGGTGGAGAGAAGGTTCAGGAATGAGCAGAACACAGGAATCACATGAAGAGAGGAGAGCCATGGAGAGCTCAGGTTTCCACTCAGTGTAGACTCACTGTCAACTCTGCCACGTGGAGAGTCACTCCACTAGCTCCTTGAGGGCCTTCCTCAGCACCCCGTGGCTCTTCTGGAGGCCACTTCCTTCTCCCCGTCCTGCCCTGCTGTTCATGGTTAGTCCCCCAGGCAGCAGACCAAGGGTTGGGGCAGGTCCCAGGCTGCTCCAGCTGTTCATCTAACTGACCTCTGTGTAGACATCCGAGTAGCTCCCAGGGTAGGGTGCACCACAGCAAAGCAGGCACTCAACAGACAGAAGATATGGTTATTAATGGTGCAGCAGGGACTGCTGGGGGCCACAATCTCCTATGTGTAGGTTCTGTCTACTCACTTGCCAAGCCAGTGGCCTGCTTGGGGGCCAAGCCATTTGACCCTCAGTTCCACAAGAGGTAGGTGTGCAGGGAGAGGGCAGTTGTGGCTTGGATTTGCTGGACCCACCCCAGTCCAGAGCTTTGGACGCTGCTGGGTGTCCTGGACCATGTAAGAGGTTTCCCCTGACTCTCCAGCCATCTCTCTGGACTTCAGACCTGAACTCAGGCTGCTTCTGACCTAGAGGCTCTGCTTCTTCTGACCCACTCAAAGCTTTGCACTTTCCATGGCAACAGAGATTTTGTTTAGCTTTGCAGAAGGGAGGAAGGGAAGCCCAACTACAGGTCAACTCTTGGCCAGCTGGGTCGCCCTCTCAGGGGGCCTGCTCCTTCCTGGGCCCTCCCCAAGTAACAGGCAACGTCGGCTCAGCTGGCTGCATGAAGAGGCCACCCCAACCCACCCACATGCACATACTCGTCCCTCCAGTGAGGGTGAGCTGGAGCACTGTCCTCTCCCCTGCCCACACAAGCAGTCTCTCCCAGGTCAGTTCCACATGGTGCTTCTCACAGTTCCTGAGCCCACCTCTCCCTCAGGCCCTGTAGGAGCAGAGAAGGCTGGGGCTGCCCTTGCCCTCCCAGTCTGGAGAGGCACCAACCCCAGCAGCGTTCACTTCTATTTATTGTTATGGCCGGTCGGTTGGTTGTGTTTTCCGACTATACAAGTAGAGCTAAATCTGCAGAAAGCTGTACAAACAGGAAATTGCAGAGGAGCAATCAACATTACTTTTCCTTCCAGTCTTTTTTTTTCCCTTCATTCATTTTCCCCCCAAATAAGTGAGATACTATTTATCGTTCTGTCATTCTGTGCCCACCTTCCCCTGCCCCTACCTTTAGCTCAATTTTAAATCAGCAGGATTTTTCTGGTTTCATCAAACTCTCTTTGTAACCATCATTTTTAAAGGCTGCATAGTTTTCCTTCACTGGACTGAGGCAGAGTTTCTATGAGCATTTCCCTCGTTCGGTTGTGTTGTGGTGTTGCAAAAGAAATGACATGCAAAGCTTTGCCTGTATTTCAAAAGACCTCCCTGGGTGAGATTCTTAGAAATGACACCACTGGGTAAAGTGTAGGGGACATTTTTAGGGTTCTTGGTCTTTGTTACCTAATCTTCTCTGGGAGGACTGAACCGGTTTACACTTGATAAACAGAGAATTCAACACCCTGTGCCCCTTGCCTGTGATAGAGCCCTCAACCGCAGACCTTGCTGCTCTGAATCCAGTTATCTTGACACCACTATCAATTCTGGGGTTGCAAGCACCAAACATTCCCCCATCTCCTCCACCCCTCAAAGGCCACCTTCCCCACAAAATTAAAAAAAAAACAAAACTTTAAACATCTTTGGAAAGAGCTCTGGGTCAAGGAGAGTAGAAGATCAGCTCTCACAATCTCTGTCACCAGGGAGTTGGGTGAACTCAGGCCTCAGGGTCTTCATTGGTCAGGCAGGGCACCTGAACTGGATGGTCCCCAAGGGCCCCCAGCTGGCGGTATAAACTGGTGGTATTGGAGGTAGGGGCCTGGACCGGGGTGTCAGATTGCCTCAGCTCGTATCCCAGCCTTGCCACTTGCCAGTAGCATGATCATGGGAAGTTACTTAACTGGCCTGTCTCAATCCTATAATCTGCAAAATGGGAATGAAGGAAATTAAATGATTTATATCAAGTCGACATGAGGATTAAATTGTAATTATATACTGAAATGTTGTAAAATGGTGCCTGACAGGGGTGCCTGGGTGGCTCAGTTGGTTAAGCATCCAACTTCAGCTCAGGTCATGATCTCATGGCCAGTGGGTTTGACCCCGCTTCGGGCTCTGGGCTGACAGCTCAAAGACTGGGGCCTGCTTCAGATTCTGCCTCTCCCTCTCTCTCTGCCCCTTCCCTACTCTCACTCTGTCTCTTTCTCTCTCTTAAAAATAAATATTAAAACTTTAAGTTAAAAAAAATGGTGCCTGACACAAAGTAAGTAGTACACGAAAGATCTGAGAGATTGGTCTCATTTGTTGTGTGTGGACTGCAAACAAGTTGACTACAACACAATCAGAGGAGGGCCTCTAAGGTTAACACATCCAGCAAGGAGAGAGAGCAAATGCTTCCGGCCCACGGTGGCATGAGTTATCTGGCAGTTGCCTAACCTTGTCTCTGTCTGGCCCAGGCAGTGGCTAGCACTTGCCCATCTGACGTCTGACCCTGAGGTCTGGCTGTACAGCGCCCCTCAGGCAGGCAGCTCCAAAACATGAAACACGAAACACAACACTTCCCGGGGAGGGGAGTTGAAGGCCGCTCCACCAGGTGGTTATCAAAGCCCCAGGCTGCACAGAGGCTTGGGAACATAATCTCCGGAAAGAGATTGTCTGCACTCACTCGCGGGGGAACAAGGACACTGCGCTCTGATAAGCCTGTGTAGTAGCCAAGAGAAACTGTACCTGGGGGCTCAGGGAAGGCCTCACTGACTCAGCGTGCAGACATTTCCTCACGGTGTTGGTGAGCAAGGAGCCAGATTCCTAACTCAGGTGGTGGAGGGTGACAGTGAGGTCAGGACAGAATCCTCTCTCTGGGCTAAGGATGGACAGAAAGAGCCATGATCAGAAATGTGCCCTGTTACCCGGGGCCAGCCACGGGGCCAAGCCAGAACCACCCAGGACGAATGGCTAGTTGGCTCAGGGGATGCCTAGGCCCTTATGAGGAAGGGGTCATGGCTCTATCAACAGGTGTCCTTAGCACCCTGGTTTTGCCCAGTGGCAAGAGGAATCCCTGATTCTAGGACAAGATGTTCTCATGAGGGAGACTGCATGGGAGTGACTATCGGCATTTCAGATCTCAGCCAGAAACTGAGATTGAGAGTGGTCAGAAAATGTGCTCCAAATGACAAAGTGAATTAGGGGCCAAGCAGCATATGAACATAAGTCTACTACATCTCATTTTTTCTGAGAAGAGCTCAGAGGCTTTCCTAATGTGTCACAAAAGAGGTGAAGAATCCCTGAGCCAGTTACTGATGTGTTGAGCAAAGTCACCCACCGAAACCAAGTGAAATGATTCTTTGTAATAGGGATTAAGGATCTGCCATGGGGACCATCAGAAAGTAGCTGCAAGAAAGTATTTCTCTTTCCTTGATGACTTGAAATTCAACACTCAGGCAACAATCATAACCTACTTCGGTGGATTCTGTTACCTATTTGGCATCTACTCTCTCTTTCAAAATAGAGCCCTAATTTTGTTCAGATACTTCTCTCTCTCAGGCTGGCTCCATAGAGGCACAAAAATTACCCTAAGCCCATGGTTCCCAAGCCACACACCAACGTGCCCCAAGGGGCGTCAGTAAATTCACCGTAGCACAGAGTGGTATTTTAATTTTTTGAGGGAAACACAGTGTCACGTGTCAGAATCATGAAAACTACTAGCTCAAGGTACTTCATGGTTTTAACATCAGTGACCCATATCTTTGTAAAGTCAGCTTTTCAGTGTTGCTAGCATAAAAAGCAAGTACCACACACAAATCAATGTAATTAGGAAAAAAGGATGGTAGTGTCCAGTCTAACTCCCAGGTTGGAGAAATGGTGTAGTGCCCTCTAATAAATAATTCTGGTTAATTAAGAATGATATAAAAAGAGGATTTTTTCCACTTATGTGCCTTATTTTTTTCAAATTACTTCTGATTTTGTACATGTAATTAAGAAGGAGAACTGTCAGGCATTTCTTTTGGCCTAGGATGCCATGAAAATGTCTCAGGCACTAAGAGCGCTGTCACTGTCACTGAGGAAGTTTAGAAACCTCTGCCCTATGCTAATAAGAACAAGGAACTTGCCTGGTACCTGCCCATGTCCAGGGTATGCCACCGTCCCTATGAAACTGAGGATAGGGACCCATGTGCCATGGCTGGTCCCTTCGCTCACTCTCCTGCCGGGTGAGAACAGAGCAGCACACAGACGTGAGTGCCCGTGGTGGCCACCCTGGCCTCAGGGAACCACCCTTAGCATGGCACCCATGCTGAGGACAATGGAGCAGAGGGTCATGGAGACCCGGGTCCCTGATACCATCACTGAGCTGCGGGATCTGTCCATCCTGCCGCTGGGCTTCCTTGTGGTGTGACACATGTCATTTCGTTATTGACTAAAGTAGTTTGAGCCATAGGTTCTGTCACATGCAGCCCAAAGCATCATTCTAAGGTATAGACAAACGTGCCGTGATTCCAGCTGTTAGGAGGAGCTGGAGAGGATGGGAGCAAGCAGGGCCTCTGCCCCTGAGGAGACAAGGGGAGGGAAGCCACCAGGACTCCCTCTCCTGGGACAAGGCCAGGAGGACTGGCTCTTCCCAGGGTGAGGGTGAGGGCAGTCAGCACAGGAGCCTTCCAGGGGGGCACTCGCCTGACAACACATCACCCAGGCCAACCTCCCAGCACTCAGCACACTGCACCAGGACTCACCATCCCCATGTGTCTCCTTCACTCACATGAGCTCCCTGAGGACCCATCCAGTCCAGCTCCAGACACACCGAGGTTCATCAACAATTGTGAATCAACCCAATTAAAAGGACAGTAAGAACAGGTAGGGAATGGGGTGGTGAGAGATAGAGGGCATCCCGAGGAGGGACCAACATGGGTACAAGCAGGGCTGTTTACTTATACAAAGGTGGCGGGCCTGGCTGCTGCTGGCACGGGGGGCATCGTCCCTTCCCCGGGGAGCTCAGAGCCCAGGCAGGAAGGCAGGCTGATGAAGGCTACGCGTGTAATTCCAAACCGTGGAGAGAGAAGATGCTCTGAGGCAGAATAAGAGGGAGTCCTGCTGTAGACTGGTGGTCAGGGAAGGCCTCCCTGAGGAGGCATCACTCAAGCTGGCACATGAAGCACCAGAAGGAACTAGCTGAGCAGAGGGAAAAGCGAATGAAGCAAAGGCCCTGAGGTGACGCACATTCAGCAACTGGAGGAACAGAAAAAGCCCAAGCTAGAGTTGCAAGATTTCCGGGCACATGTGCCTACATGCACACATGTGTACCTACCCCACAAACACTAAATTTGAATTTCAGATAGCAACAAATACTTCTCTGGTATAAGCATGTCCCAAACATTGCATGGGATGTATACCTCTACTGAAAAAGTACTCATGGTTTCTCAGAAGTCCAAATTTAACCGGGCATTCCCTATTTTATCCAGAAACCCTCTTCCAGCCCAACCAGAGTAGAATAAGCAAAGGGAAGTGGCCTGAGAGAGATCAAAGGTGGGCCCTGGGCAGAATCTGCAGGACTGGCAAGGGCTGACTGTCACTCTGAGCACAAGGGGAAGCCAGAATCAGCTTTCGGCAGAGTTGTGGTATCAGCAAAGCCAGTGGGACACGGTGCATGGACTTCGGACCCAGAGATTCTGGGTTCTGGTCCCGGCTTTCACTGGTAGCTGTAGGATCTCAAGTGAGCTGTTAAGCATTTGTGCCCCCGTTTCCTTATCTATAAAGCAGGCATGAGGAAAGTGATGACGCCACCCTCACTGGGTTACCGTATGCAAAGCACCTAGAAGAGCATCTAAGTCAGTCCCTGCTATTACTAGTATTGCTCTTCAAACAGACCAACCTGGCTGCCATATGAAATGGTGGGGCAGGGAGGGAGGACACCAAGAGAGGAGGCAGGGAGAGCACTGAGGAGGTTGTTCCAGTCTTCCAGGAGGGAGGACGGTGACCACAGGGGTAAAGAGGCTGGCTGGAGGGTGCCAGAGGTGCCACGCTCAGGGAGGTGTAAAAAAAACAGCCATTCACATTCCCCAGGCTGCTCAAGGTTTCTCTAGGGGAGCAGAAGAAAGCTGCCCTTCCCTTCTGAAAGGGCCGGGTGGGATGGAGGCAGCTCCACTCGGATGCTGGCGGCTCTGGCTGGCAGAAGGGTGGCCTCTCCTCTCTAGCGGCCTCCACACTTTCCTACAGAGGCAGGACTCAGCCCTGGGAGCTGCCATCTCTATAGATCAAAACTGGCTCGAAATGCAAATCAAGAAGGAAATTACAACAATGTGAAGCAGACTTGCCTTCTATTTCTGGCACCTTGGTAACTGCAGAAAGTCCTGAAAGATTTAAATGGTTTGTCATTTGGGGAAAATTCCACACACACACACACACACACACACACACACACACACACACACCCCCAAAGTGAGGCCAAGCCTGCCAAGCTCCTGCCTAAACAGTCAGACATTTTCAATCTGCAATGTTGCCAAAGACGGTGCAGATGGGAAACCACAACTCACCGCTTACTGCTGAACCTGGGACCCAGGGGTCCACGGGCCAGGCTGCCAGCTCCAGCCCCTCTCCCTTCAGGCTGGGCTCTGCGGCTGGCCACCAGCTGCAGTTGTGAGACTCTCACCTGGGATCCAACAGGGGGCACCAGAGACTGCTCAGGACAGTGAACACAGAGCAGCCAGGAAACTGGCGAGAAGATTCCAGATCCAGAATCTGGTCCCTGGAGCAGCAAAGATGAAGATTACTGTACATCACAGAGCTCACTGTACACCTTTCTCCCCATGCTCTCAAGTAACTGTGAACAAAGTGGCCCAGGGTATACATTCGTCCCCCCTTCACTCCCCCCAGACTGTTATAGCAGCTCCCAAATTGTCTCCTGGCCGCCAGGCTGAGATTGATTAGCAATGTCTGCTATGGACACAGGAGAGAGGGGAGTGTGCCAGGTTCCTGCCATTCATGAACTAGACAAATCTTGAAATACAAATGTTATTAGTGTTCGTTAGTTCAAAGAGCTGCAGTGGTCTGGGCTGCCTCCAGGAAGCACGAAGCTTGGCATTCAAAGCCCTTCTCAATCTGTACCCCACATCTCTAGCAACCTTAATTCCCACCAGCTACCCACTGAACCATATACGTCAGCCAGACGAGCTGCCTCACTGTGGGCCTCCAGCATGCCTTCAGGGTTCCTAGTGCACCTGGACTCGCTGGGCTGTGCTTGACTGAAATGCTGTCTCTTCTTTCCACAGTCTACCAGCCCCAGCACAAGGCCTCTGCTTGCAGGGACCCATCCTTGGTCCCCTAGTCCAAGTGGCCTGCCTTCTGCTTGGCTTCTAGAGGACCAGCATTAAAGCCCAGTAGAAACGATGCCTTTTGTACACATGGAGCTTGCCTGCCAATCTAACCTATAAGCTCTCTGAAGATGCTGCCTAGCTCTTCCTTGAGAAGGGAAGTTTAACATCCACTCTGTTCCAGGAACTATACTGGGAATTTTCATCCATTTATTTCACTCAAGCCTGATGATAACCTGGTGATGGGACAATGACCACCTCCATTTTATAAATGGGACATAAAAGTTTGGAGAGGTTAGGGGACTTGCCCAAGGTCACATGGCTAAAAAATGCCAGAACTAGGATTGCAGACTCAGACCTGAATTCAAATCCAGTCCTCTTTTGCTTTGCTGCAGGTCGCCTCCCAGAGAGAACTACATTTCCACTGAAGACCCTGAAGGGGTCAATGCTAAACCCCAGTGGATGTGCCTGATGCTTACCAGGCACTCAAAAATTATCTGTGGTCTGACCGATAAAGTTCTAATGGTGGTGTGCAGCATGTGAAGGCAGATATGGGAATGGGATTTGCCCAGTTCCCCACCAACTTTGCCTCCCAGTGGTGATTGCACTGGGGAAGGCTAGCAAGACCTCTTAATTTTCTGCCTGCCCCCTCTCCCTCTACTCCCAAGCTCCAGTCTCTGACCATCCCGGATGACTCAGCCTTGAATTGCTGAGGTTGCCACACCGACTGCTTTAACCACACAGAGAAGCCAGCAATGTCTGTCACTTGTGCCCTCTGTTCATTTTTAGAAGAAGAATGACTGAAAGGACCTCCACTGCCCAGGATGATTGTTTTGACAGGTTTTTATTGTGCATAAAATTGCGTCATTGTTTTGTTTAACATTGAAAGGAGTTAAACCGCTATGAACTTAATGCGCCACCCCCAGTAAACCATTAGGTCCCTTCTGTGTTCCTGACTTTATAAGTCTGTTTCCCTCAGAGGAACATCTGTTGTATACTTAAATGACCTTAGTTCAAAGGCACGATCAACAAAAAATTCTTAACTCCACTAGGAAGCATTTGAGGGTATCCGTTACTCTGCGCTGGCCGCAGTATTAGGGGCTTCTCCATTAACAGCTGTGCACATCTGCCCATGCAGGCAGAGGCCCCTCTCTTTCTGCACATCATTAAAGATGCTCAGGCCTGCTTTGCAGCCTCATTCCCACTTTGCCCCATGCAAGTGAGTCTAGCCAAAGTCTCCATTTTATGGGCATCGATAGCCAGGGTTCTACTCAAATATAATTTTTACCCCACGTGCGGAGGGAGTGTGGTGAAAGACGAGCAAGGGGTGTTCTGCTAATCCTTGGAAAGAACATGAATGAGCATTAGAAATTTTGAGCAACTTGACAAATGTAGGAAAAACAGATTGTTCTTAGCCAAACACGGAGGAATTCGGGGAGAAAAACAAGCCTGTTGTAGAGAAAGATTACAAGGAGACACCATCTTGGAGGCCATAAAAATCATATTGAAAACAGAGATGGCAAGAGAGCAGGCTTTCTGGCTTTCATATTGATTAGCTCATTCTGACGCTATCCCCATTTTCCAGATGAGTCAACGGGCACTGAGGCTGAACAGCTCCTGACTTGAACAGAGGAGGACCCAGGCATTTCCCTCCAGCCATCCTGTCGGGATGAGGACAGTGGGAATGGATAGTAACAGTGAGGTGTTTAACTTCCTGCAGCTCCTGTGCTACGGGCTGGGCTCTCTGTGGGTCTCCATGAAGTTAATGGACAATGTTTTCCCTTAGTGTTTGGTCAGGTTTTCCAGAAAATGAGACTTTTCAAAGATGTTCTGGTGTCAGGTCCCCCAAAGTTCAGGGAAATGTAANGCATCTCTGAAAGGGGTGATTGGTTTATCATGTGCATTCAAATCTTTAGGAGTTGTTGAAACTTTTCTGGAAGTTGGTGGGTTTATTGGACCAAAATGCAAGGCTGGTTCATGGAATCGTGCCTTCTTGCAGTTGAGAAAACCATTGCTAAAAATAAAGGGAATTTGGGTTTTGCCTTATTTGGAAAGGATTGGCCTGCACACTCTCCCTCTTCCTATGTTATCTTTTAGTTGAAGAGCTTTATTCATGAAAAAAAAAGTATTTTTAAAAAGTATAGGTCAAATTCCATCACCGAGAGTTTCAGAGACCTTTAGAATCTCTACTGGACCAAAACGCTGCGCCACATATTCAAGGTGCGGGCAACACGTGGACCCATCTGGGTCTGAGGCACTTCAAGAGTGTTGTTTGGGGCACCAGGGTGGTTCAGTCGGTTGAGCTTCCGACTTCCGACTTCGGTTCAGGTCATGATCTCAAAGTTTGTGGGTTTGAGCCCCGCGTCAGGCTCTGTGCTGACAGCTAGCTCAGAGCCTGGATCCTGCTTCAGATTCTGTGTCTCCTCTCTCTGACCCTCCCCTGCTCATGCTGTCTCTCTCTCTCTTTCTCTCTCTCTCTCTCAGAAATAAATAAAACATTTAAAAAAAAAGTGTTGTTTGGTTTTGGTCATTAAAGTTTTAGTTGAAATGGTATGTGACCCAGAGCCCTGTTATTCTTTCATTTGTCCATTCGTTCATGGGTCAGACCAAAACGATCAAAGCCGAATCTGTGTCAGTCCCCGCGATGGGCTTTAAGAATGCAGAGATGAGCGAGTCAACATTGGGCTCAGAAGGAGCAGAGGCCAAACGGCTGGCAGTGGTGCCTGGGGTAGAGGAGACAAAGAAGGTTTCCTAACCTGGCCTGGGGACAGGGGCAGGGCGGCAGAGCTGTTTCAGAGGCATCGTAAAGGATCCAGGTAAAGGACAAAGAAGAAAGAGGAGAGAGAATTCTGGGAAGAGAGGACAACACAGCAAAGTGGTGCTCGGGGGATTCTGGAGAGTTCCCCAGGCTCCACTGGATGGTGGGGAATGAGGTGGACGCATCCAGACACAGGGCCAGCACCAGCCCACACAAAGGCTGCATCCGACTCTCCCCTGCACAGCTTACCACTTCTGTCACTATCCCTGGCCTGTTGGTTCATGTCTTCATGCAAAATTTTGGTATTTTATCATGGAATTTTTGCATTAATTGTGATTCCAAAACAGACTGCGTTAAAACATTATTTACCTTGATTACTGCATTTCGGGGCACCACCTTATATTTTGCACTGGAAGTGAGTGCCTCATTCCCCTCACCCTAGTCCCAGCTCATTCAAGAGAGGAGGCTTGGGAAGCAGACAAGACAGGGGCCCCAGGAGAGGTCCCTTTCAGTTCAGAACTTTGTCTTTCCCTCTGTAGGCAGTAGGGAGCCACAGAGGATGGTAAAGCAGGAAAGTAATACCATCAAGTGTATTTTAAATTTTTTTTTTTAATGTTTTTATTTATTTCTAGGAGACAGAGAGAGACAGCGTGAGCAGGGGAGGGTCAGAGAGAGAGGGAGTCACAGACTGAAACAGGCTCCAGGCTCCGAGCTGGCAGTCAGCACAGAGCCCGACGCGGGGCTCGAACCCACGAACCGCGAGATCATGACCTAAGCGAAAGTCAGACGCTTAACCGACTAAGCCACCCAGGCGCCCCCCATCAAGTGTATTTTAGAAAGGCTCCTGACAACAGCAGCGTAGAAGGGAGCCAGGAGGCAGAGGGATCAGAAGCAGGAAGTCCCATAAAGAGTGAGTCCAAGAATCCCAGGTGAGGGCTGATAAAGGCTCAAGTCAAGTCCAGGGAGATGGGGTTTGAGAGGAGGACATGGACAGGAACAACATATGACACAGAGTCTCTCCAGCAGCCCTGGCACCCAGCCTGTCTGGGTTCCCTTTAGTAAAAAGTGGGGAGAGAAGTCTTGGACCCTCTGTTGGGCAGAGGAAGGCATGAGGGTCGGAGCGGCCAGATGATCTGGTTGCAACTACCTGGGGCAGAGCCCTGCCATGCCCACCCCACAGGCTGGAGCTGCCCTGATCCCTGTGGAGCAGGGGCCACGTGCAAGGTTCCCGCCCCTTCCCCCCACACCCCATGCTGGCCCAGTAAGGGTGAGGGGGCCTAGGGCCTGCAGGCAGCACAGGGGCCCCAAGGGCAACATTCTCAGCTCAGCACATAGGCATGCCGACACACAGACAGGCAGGTGGGAGGGCAGAGGAGGTCTGGTCCCCATTAGGGGCCATTTGCTCATGGTATCAGGCTAGTGGGGCTGCAGGCTGGTTAACAGGCATGGCCACGGGCTGCTGGGAAGGAAGCTGCTGCCTTGAAATCGCCTTGATTGGCTCTAATTTCCCCTGCTCCATGCAGGGGGCCCCCGGGGCAGCCTAATGCAGGGTGGCAGCCGTGGCAGCCCCAGACGGGACATCTCTCCTGACTAAGAAAACACAGGGGGTTTCTTCTCTCTGACTGGTTCTTACAGATAATGCAATTTTCTGTCACTGAAGTCTCTGCTGATCAAATTCCACCTCCTCCAAGAAGCTTTCCTGCCCTGTCCTGACCCTGGGGTTCTGGCATCAGGAACATCTGAGTTCCTTCCTTCCCAATCTCCTGCTCTCCCCTACCACAAACCTCTTAGCCTCTCTTAGACTCAGTTTCTTTAGCTGCATAATGGACGGATCCTCCACAGCAGACGTGTGATGACAATGAAATATCCATGAGACACCTTGTTCAGTATAGCACTTCCCTTCTAAGAGCAAGCAGTGCTTTCACGTCCTGATGGCCGCTCTGCCCCATGTCCCACTTCACCCTCACCCCACCAGGTCTGATGCACTTCTCTAAAGCTACACAGGAGGAATCTGCACCCCCTCCCTCAAAAAAAGAATCCAGACCTCCAGACCAGCCTCAAAGTTCCCACCATCCATTCTCAAGCAACCCACTGCCAAGAGAGAGCAGAGACAAAGCCTGCTGGTCAGGGATAATCTTGCTGGTGCTGGCACTTGGGTACGGGAGGGGTGGGCCCTGGATTGCCAGGCTTTTGCAGCTGGGAAATGTTGTGGGGGGCGGGGAGGAGGGAATCTTCCCTCCTCTCTTCACTGCTGGATGCTTCCTTTACCTCTTTCCCTCTCTCTCCCTCTCTCCCTTCTCATCGCAGACCTCCCTGGCTAGCACCTCATGACCAGCTAGGCTCCCTATTCTCTTGTTATTTCTGTGACTGCTTCTTCATCTTTTTCTCTACCAACCAACACTCTCTAAGCTTCTAGCTCTTTCTGTCTTCATTCAGCAACACTTATGAAATAGTCCATAAACATTTTGTAAGTATGTGCTATGTACCAAGGGCTATGCCAGGCACCCGGCATGAAAGGATTGGCTGACACACGGATGTTCTAGTGGATGCCCTCTCACTCTTTCTGTCCTGCCTTAGAGGTCTTTCTCGGCTTAAGAGGAGATCAAGGCTGCCTCATAACTACAGAGGGGAACAGACAAAGCCAGGCCCTTGAAAGATCATCCTTTCCTCCCTCTCATGCCTGCCCTGGGATGCAGAGGCCCTCCGCACCCCTCTCCTCCTTCTCTCTCCATCCTGTAGCCATCATTCCTTCCCCCATAGGTTGGAGAATGAATGGGGAAGAGGGAACCTCCTTTCGTAGGCAACTGCACCATGGGGATAGGAAGCTGAATGGCCAGAGAAGAGCATTAGGAGCAAGAAGCCAGGTCACCACCAAGTCAGGCCCAGAAAGCACTGCCTTACCCCCGCCCTCCCCCCAGCTGCTGGCCTGGCCAGCAGCCCCCAACCATTTCAAAGGGCTTGATAAACAGCCTGGCGGCCTTGTCTCCCCCACACGATGCTCAGCAGCACAGGCTGGGAGAGGCAGCCTCCCGGCCAGCAGCAGCACCAAGGGTAAGGTGCTCCTCTGCTGGGTCAAGGTGCTCCAGGCTCCCTTCTGGGCCCCCAGAGCTAGCGCCTTCTGGCAGCCAAACAGCTGCGATCCCTGCCTGGCCCTGCGAGGCACATCTGCTCACAGTTAGGAGTCAGTGCCCATCCGGGAAGCGCAGAGAGGCAGCATGTACTCAGACCCTGTGTGTATGTACCCAGGATTCTGTGCACCCAGGCCCACAAGGACACCACCCGTGCCTGCAGAGACACAGTCACCCACATGTGTCCACAGGTCCCTGTGCGCACCCAGATATGCATATACGTGCTCACATCATTGAGAACATGTTCAGTCCAGGAATTATACCGCCAAGTAGACTGGAGGAGGCAGGAGGAGTGCTTTCAACTGAAAAATAAAATATAGGCTAAGGAGGTTCAGAAACAGCTTTAAAAGAAAAAAAAAAAAAGGAAGGAGCTAGGCCAACATCTTAGCACTCCTGATGCTATCAGATGCTATCTCTGTTCCTCAGAGAGTTGTTCTCTCCAGAGGTACACTGGTCCTCTTCTCTGGCAGGGCCTCGCAGTGTGGGGTGCATGGGGCATTCTATGGTAGTCCTGGCCTGGCTTCAGTCCCTACTTCCTTTAAGGCATGTGGCCCCTGAGCATGAATAGAGTCAACCCTGGCTTCAGGAGGAGACGCATGGGGGATCATGAACCTGGCCAGGTGTAAAATGGCTACCCTCTGTGTGAAATCTCTTTAGGTATTAGGGCACGACAGGGCCCTCAGTTCCCCCATTATACAAAATGCAGAGGCTTGGCCCAGAGAGGTGTAGTGCCTGCCAGGGGAGTCTTCCAGGCCTGCAGCAGTTAAGAGGGTAATTCAGGCCTCCAAACTGCTTACCCCCTCCTTTTTCCCCCACTGGTCTATCCCACAATTCAGGCCAGTTTGGCTGGCTTTAGGGAGGCCCTGGCCTGGGTCAGCAACATCAGGGGGCAGTGGTAGCACTGCCCCAGAGCATGCCCTGGCCTACCCTGACCCTTCCATGAACAGGGGTTTCTCTAGTCTCTGAACTTATCCCATGGTCTTGGCTGTTTACCTGTCTTGAGGGGCCAAAGTGCTATAACACAGCACATGGCCTCTGGGGCCAGACTACCTGTCTTCTAACCCTAAGTCTACTGCTGGACAGAGGCGACACATCTCTGTTTCAGTTTATCTTTCTCTAAAATGGGAGTGCTACTTTCAACAATAGCCAAATCATGGAAAGAGCCTAAATATCCATCAAATGATGAATGGATCAAGAAGATGTGGTTTATCTACACAATGGAATACTACATGGCAACAAGAAAGAATGAAATCTGGCCATGTGTAGCAACGTGGATAGAACTTGAGTGTGTTCTGCTGAGCGAAGTAAGTCAGAGAAGGATAGATACCATATGTTTTCACTCATATGTGGAACAGGAGAAACTTAACAAAGGACCATGGGGGAGGGGAAGGGGAAGGGGAAAATTCATTGGGGAGAGGAAGGGAAGCAAACCATGAGAGACTCTTGAATACTGAGGGCTGAAGAGGATGGGGTAAATGGGTGATTTGCATGGAGGAGGGCACTTGTTGGCATGAGCACTGGGTGTTATATGGAAACCAATCTGACAAAAAACTATTTTAAAAAAACAAATAAATAAATAAATAAAACAGGAGTCCTAATCCCTTAAAGGATTCAATAAGATAATGTAGATAAAGTGACCCAAACCCAATAAAAATTCAACAAATGTTACTACTCCCGTGGTTAACTCTGATCAAATGAATTTGAGGGTCCCTTTGCTTTCTTTAGTGTATGCAACCTGGCTCTGGCTCTTTCTGTTCCCCAGAGAGTGAGGAGGCAAAGGACTTAGGCAGTGGTTCTAGAGTGCAGTCCCCAGACTAGCAGCATCACCCAGGAACTGTTAGAAATGCAAATCTAGGGGCACCTGGGTACCTTGGTCAGTTAAGCATCTGACTCTTGGGCTCAGGTCATGATCTCATAGTTTGGTTTGTGAGTTTGAGCCCCAGGGACAGTGAAGAGGCAGCTTGGGATTCTCTCTTTCCTTCTCTCTCTGCTACACCCCCCCCCCCACTCAAAATAAATAAATAAACTTAAAAAAAAAAAAAAGAAAAATACAGATCCTGGGCCCCACCCTAGACCTGCCGGATCAGACACTGGGGTGGGTTCTAGTATCACGTGCTTTAACAGACCCTCCAGGTAATTCTGATGCAAGCTCAGAGTTTGAGAATCCCTAATGAAGGTTAACACATGTCACTTAGGCAGTAGATCCAACACTTGTCTTGTGTTTGCCTTTTTGCATTGCCCGGAAATATCCATGTAGGCTGTGAGCACCGGCCCCTGGTGTCCACACCCTGCAGGTCTCTGACCCCTCCTGGTTACCACTCCTGCACTCTTGCTGCCAGCACCAGCCCTTCTCCCCTCTTTCCTAGCCCTTCCCTTCCCCATCCACCTCCACAGCCCACATTCTGGGGCCTGGCCTGCTCCTACTTCCAAGCATGTGCATCCCAACCTCTGCCCTGTGCTCAGCCCATGTCCAGCTGGGCTAGGCCCAGCCTCAGAGGGAGAGACTACGGCACTAGACTTCAAAGCCTTGTCAGAGTGAGCCTGGTTTGCAGCAGAGGTCAGAGATAAACCAAGGAACAATTCGGCCAGAAAATGTGTGTGGGGGGAGGCTGCCCAGGGCGCCAGGGGAGGAAAGGGGACTGGAGCTGGTTTCTGCAGACATTTCTGGAGACACCCTTCCCATGGCTTGGCACCACTCTTTTGCTTAGGCAGCCTGGGGGAGGTATCCCCAGCTGATCTCACCCCACTCCACCTCTGCATGAGTTTACACTGCATCTGTTCTGTCTGATCTCTTGCATCTCCTCTCAGTAGTCACATGTAGTCAGAACTGGGCCAACGTTTAACTTGACCCATGGGCAATTTAATGGGAGGTAACACAGCTGGATGGGAGTAGAACAGAGTCCACCTGGGAGCCAGGTGTCCAGCACAGGTGCTGTTGTCTATAGTGCATGGAGCTGCCTGCCTGGGCTTCAGGAAAGATCTGCATTTGCACCTCTGAGCATTCCATAGGTCCCTGCATTGCCACAGCCATGACTGTACTCCAAGCCCCCCTCCCATTTATGCCACAGGGGTGCCCCTCAGGAGCACATGAGTGGGGGTGAAGACTGTGAACTCCATTCTGTACTAAAGCAGGGGCAGAGTGGGTAGCGTGGGGTAAGAACCTGTAGGGTCATCCCCTCAAACCAGCATGTGTAACGATGGCTGGTGAGCCTGCTGAGTGGGGCTATCATGAAAAACAGGCCTGCCCCCTAACTACCAGTGGGGAGGGAGCTGGGGCACAACCATGTATTGATGCCAGGTGCTCAGTACATCTACATATATTATCTTGCTTAACCCACAAAGGCTTCTGTCGAGATAAGTGTTGCTTTCTGCATTCACAAAGAGGGTCATGAAGCTGCGTGGGACCTGCCACGCTGTGAAGCCAGCTCTGATCCCAAAGGCCTGGTGCCCCCATCAGCCTCTGCTGTGGTCATAGGACAACAGAGGAGCCTCTGCAGGCAGAAGCCAGGCCTGCTCTTTGTCCTTGGCATGTCACATGGGAGCACCTGATCTCTGATCACCCACAAAGCTCACATGTGACCACCATGTCCAAGGCAAGCCCCTGAGGAGAGACTGTTATCACCACTGTTCCCATCTGCATATGGAAAAGTAGGTTCAGGGAGCCGCCCTACCTAGCTCGGCCCCACTGGCAAGTGGGGTGGCTGTACTGGGAGCCCAGCTCCGACTGACAGTGCGCTGGGTTCACATGTACTGAGAGAAGGTAGCGTGGAGAGCATGCTTTTGTCCTAAGGGTATTAGCCAATGTTATTTTAAACAAATTGCAAAATTCTTAATGCAGCATACAGTGTAAGATACTACGTCCCCCACCAAATCCACTCCCTCCCCAGAGGTAACCACTGTCATCAGATGGCTTGTGGCTCCTTCCAGAACTTTTCTCTCCACGTGCAGACATCTGTAGGTTACTCTACAATCATTTTATGTGTGTGTCATTTTTTACTATATATGTTTCATACTATATATGTTGTTCTTCTATGACTTGCTTATTTCACTTATCCTTTCTTAGAAAGAGTTCCTATCATTACATAAAGCTTCCACTGTATTCTTTTTCTTGGTTGCAGAGGCTACACAGGAATCAAAGTCCTATGGTCAGTTTACTCACGGAGCCCAGCCCTCGGCCATGGCCAGGTTCCATCCTTCCATGGACTGATAGAGTGACAGTGGGCCTTGTTACTCATTAGGCAACACAGAAACCCAGGCTTCCCTCAAAACCAAGCTGGTGCTAGTGCTCTTCTGTCTGACCCACCCCATACCCTCTTCCCCAGCCTCCCAGGGCCCCCAAGCTAGGCTCTCTCCAGTCCAGTTTCAGTAACCCATGCTGAAGGATTTGAGGCCTAACGTGCTACCCTTTCTAGGAATGTTGGCACCGCGAGAAGAGGCAGTGCCTTAACCCAAAGTAACAATGCCCTAGTGAGAGCTCAAGGTACCATGACAGATAAGTGGCAGAGACATAGGCCTTCCAAACTTTGAATGGTACTGCAGTGGGGACCTGCCTTCATACTTATCCAGCCTGGATTCCTGCCCTGTGTGAAGATGCCTGCTGTCTTCTGTGTCGGGCTGAAGCCTGTTGGGTGGGGATACCTGAAGCACCCCACCTCTGGCCCGGGCTCCTGGTAGTGTGCTAGCCTCTCTGGCCCATGCTCCCTTCCACAGGGAATGGTCTGGATGCGAGAGGCCCTCCAGCACCAGCAGCAGCAGATGCTAGGCTTACCTCTTCATCTTTCTCCCACTCAGCTCTGGGATCATATCACCGCACCCTCCCAGACACAACTTCTCTGCAGGCACCTGCTTCTCTGCTTTGTCCCCACTGTTCCCTCCATTTGGAATATCCCTCCCTTTCATTAAGCCTGTTGAAACTCTACTAGGGGCCCTTCCTCTGGAACACAGGCCCACCAGCCACCACCAGCTCTCCCCATTCACATTGCTCTGACATTTAGAGCCATCTGTGATGGCTACCCACCACCTGGTGGCCCTGTCAGCCCAGCCCCTACCTACCCCACCAGAATGCATGTTCTCTAGGGCTGGGAACTGGACCGTACTCACTTCCCACTCCAAAGCCCAGGTGGGTCTGTCACAGAGCGCACTCCCTGTGGCTCCTTGGCCAGGGGACCTCAGCCACAGGGTCACCCTCACTCCCTCACCAACAGGAAGACCCTCCTTGAATCACAGAGAGCTGCCTCGTGTTATAGTTCAAGACTGTCCAGATCACAGTGGGGAAAGGTCAGGGTAGCTACTCGGTGTTGATTCCCTCTTTGGCTCCCATATAGTCATTCAACAAACATTTACTGAATACCTACATGTCACAGACATCACACTAGTCAAATGACCGCTTGCTTCAAGGGGCTCAAAGTCTAGCCAGGAGGCAGATAGTATAGCCTGACAGAGGGAAGCCAGTGAACAGGTAGGTGTGTGTGTGTGTGTGTGTGTGTGCGCGCGCGCACGCATGCGCGTGTGCACAGGCACGCACGCATGCATCTTGAGAAGGGGCACTGAGGGCACAGCAGAGAGAGAAGGAAGGAAGGGTTCCTGGAGAAGGTGAAGCTGAGCTGAGTTCTACAGACTGAGCAGAAATTCTCTGGGAAGAGAAGGAATGGAGGTAAAGGAACATGTGCACAGTCAGAGAGAAAAAGTGGAACTGCACAGGGAGCCTCCCTCTGCCAGAGCACTGCCCACTTTGCTATGATGGTCTCCCCTACCAGACCACAGTCCTTGAGGACAGGGACCACCTGGGACCTGCAACAGGCCTGGCCCATGCACACACTCAGGAATACCTGCCAAAGTAAGCTGAACAGAGGAGCCCTGACGGCTTTACTGTTGTCAGCTCTTCTCCAGAAGGGCAGGAGGACACATCTCCAGGCTAGGGTGCCCACAGCTTAGCTCTACCTGGAAACTCAGGCCTTCAGAGAAGAGGTGCAGCAATTGGGAGGTGGGGGTCTGGGTACCAGCGGAAGCAGCCAGGGCTGATATGTCAAGCCCTTCTCTCTATGTTCAGCTCTTCCTCTAGTTTTCTGGGAGGCAGTGTATATATCTCTTTCCTTTAGTTCTGAAAATCTTCAATCAAGTCCTTTCTAATCAAAGGCTCTCTGAGATATAACTGGTACAATGACCTTGAGAGAACATTTCTAGTTCCAACATTCTGTGATTCCAATTCCATGGGCCATTCTTAGAAGCCTGTACCACCTGCTTCCCTGTAAGGCTTTCTTCCCCTTCTCCCACATTGTCCCTGCAAGGCAGGGCCAGGAGGGCAGGCACTGGGCTAAGGGGCCACAAGCCAGGCATCAGGCCCCCTTTACTCTCTTCCCTTCCACACTGCTCCAAGTCACTGACCTGGATCTCACCCCTTTTGACCATGCCCCTTCCAAGAATGCACACACACTCGAAGCACTTCATCATGAACTAGGTGACCTTTGAGGACTTTGCCATCTCTCACTCCTCAGACCTGACCAGTGGACAAAGCAAGGAGACCAACTAAGCAGCTCAGAGGCTGAGGTGGAAAGAGAACCCACACAAAGTCCCAAACCAGCTGGGCCGAGGTACCCAGCCAAGTGCCTGTCTGAGACCTGCCTGCACCGGGCACGGCCCTCACGACCCCTGCCACCCAAAGGAGAGATGGGCCCACACACACGTCTCCGATCCTGGCTGCCAGAGGTGCTGGCAGAAAAGCCATCCAGAGCGGATGCTGCACACTCAGAGCGGCAGCATCTGCCAGTGGCGTGACCTGGCCCACATTTCCCCCAGAGTGAAGAAAAGAGAAAGCAGACTCCATCCTCACCCACTCTAATTGCCTTCCTGCTGCCCGGGAGAGAGAAATTGCCTCGTTCTGCCAGAATCTTGCCTCCTGGAGGCTCCTAGGATCTTTCTCCAGGGGGAAACGGCTCCTTCTGGCAGGACCTGTGTGGGGTGAGGGTGTGCAGTACACATCGGAGGCAGAGCGGGTGTCGGCGGGAGAGGGGGCTGAGTGGAGACAGCTGCCGCCCCTCTGTTGTGGGGCCGGCATTGAAGAGCCGTCGCACACATAATTGGGGTGACGTCCTGGTACATTGATGAGACCCACTTCCAGATGGCACTGAGGGACCACTTAGAACAATTAGACAGGGGAGATGACTCTACCTGCTATTTTTAGAGGGTACCACATCTGGAGGTGGTATCTTTTGGCTGGAGATGTCTGCACCAAAGGCTGGGGGATTTGCATCATCTTCCGTGATCGGTTCATCAAGATTTCTCCACCATGTTTTCAGGTCTTCAGATGACAAATCATTTGGATTTTGTGCATGGGGCCTGGCCCTTGAGCAACCTCCAGAAATATCCTCCAATCAGTGCTCAGTGCTGTGCTGAAAGGGGAGGAAAGGGCCCAGGCAGCCTTGCTTCCTATAGCCATGTTATCCAGCTCTGTCCACAGGGAGTGGTGCTGAGCAGCTGGGGAACCAGGCCTCAGGCACAGCCAGGGTTGCATCTCTGGGTCTGCATGTCTTTTTGCTGGGAATGCAGCAGATGTGCTGTCCCAGGATTCCCAAGGAGCAGGCCACAGACAATGAGACTAAGGGAAGAGATGGGAACTTTGAAGTCACGGAGATGTGAGCTCAAGTCCCAGCCAAGCCACTTGTTCTGGCCTTGTGTAAACAACTTCACCCCCTGTGCCTCAGCTCCCTGTCTGCAGCAGGGAGGAGACCTACCTTGGAGGAATAAAGCTAACACACTGCAGAGGAGAGTGTGAACTTACACACCTAGACCCCAGTGGACAGGTTGTGTTATTTCCCCACTTTGCTTAGCTCTGGAACCCTGTGTCCACTGCTGGCATCAGTCTCCTAGAAGACCCATTCTCTCCCAGACTTTCTCAGTTAATTCCCAGTCAATTCAGCATTCCTTCCCTTTCCCCCCTTTCTGTGTCCCCAGAGGGGAGATGGAAGCTGCAGGCGTTAGAGGAAGAGACCCCTACCTCTCCCTCTAGTGGCTTCTTCTCAGTGCCAGTACTGGTCCTGAATGCCCCTTACCTGGTCTTGGTCCACTGGCCTCTGGCCACACTGACTGCTATTGCCATGTCGGTATGCTTCTCGTTCTCTGCTCACCAAGTGCATGTGGTCACTTGGTGTTCTTCCTGTTCTGATGCAAGACATCTCCAGATCTGCCCCGCTCCCTGCTCTTAGCCTCTCCCTCAGCTCCACAGGACCCAGCAAATTCACAGCCACTTCTGTGCACCACACCAGGAGGGTTTTTGTAGTCCCCTGTCCAACATTTCTTCCCTTTCATCCTCATTACCCTGCCAACGCTCATCCTGCAGACCCAGTTTACTCCACCCAATGTCCCTTTTCTGTAGCATCCCCAGCAGCAGGCCCCGCTTGGACAGTGCATCAAGCACAGGACCTGGGTCATCTGAACATGTCTTATGTCTTACATTGGTGGAGCCTGGTCCCTGCTTGGAAGTCCCTGACTGTGATCACAGTCCTCTCTTACAACCTGATAGGGCTAGGTCCCCAGCCAGGCTTCCCGATGCCAGGCTCCCATGTGGTGGGGCAAGGGCTGTTTCTAGGACTTTATTCATACTCTCTTGGGTTCTCTGAGGTTTATATAAGCAGTACATATAACTGTTTCTTTCTCAATTTTGAAAGAAGTCTGTCTGATTTTTCTTAAAGATAAAGAAATCAGTCATTGATAAAGAGCTGCCCTCCTGTCTCCTGACGAGAAAGGTAGGGTTCAGAGGTGGTTAAAAGTGGGAGCTTTCCCATGTTGTTGCAAGTGGCAAGATTTCATTCTTTTTTATTGCTGCATAGTATTCCACTGCATAAATATACACCACATCTTCTTTATCCATTCATCAGTTGATGGACATTTGGGCTCTTTCCATAATTTGGCCATTGTTGATAGTGCTGCTTTAAACACTGGGGTGTATGTGCCCCTTAGAATCAGCACTCCTGTATCCTTTAGATAAATTCCTAGTAGTGCAATTGCTGGGTGGTAGGGTAATTCTATTTTTAATTTTCTGAGGAACCTCCACAGTGTCTTCCAGAGTGGCTGCACCAGTTTGCACTGAAGCCAAGACTATGCTGTATTTTAGATAACTTGAGAATTTTCAAAAAAGACAACACTTTTTAAAATATGGTCACATTTGCTTAAATAAACTAATTGTGTACTTTAACATAAAAAAGTGGGATCTTTTATCAAAGCCAGAAGAAGGAAAGAAATAACAAAGATTAAAGTAGAAATAAATGGAGACTAAAAAGACAACAGAAAACATCAATGAAACTAAGAGCTTCTCTTTTGAAAAGAAACAGAATAGACAAACCCTTAGCTACACTTACCAAGAAAAAAAGAGAGAACTCAAATAAGTAAGATCAGAAATGAAAGAGTAGACATTAAAACCAATACCACAAATACGAAAAGGATCATGAGACTACTATGAATAAATTATACACCAACAAATTGGACAACTGAGAAGAAATGGATAAATTCTTAGAAACATACAACCTACCAAAACTGAATCATGAAGAAACAGAAAATCCAAACAAACTGATTACCAATAAGGATATTGAATCCATAATCAAAAACCTCCCAACAAACAAAAGTCCAGGACCATATGGTAGATAATACCAAACATTTAAAGAAGAGCACCAATTGAGGCATAGGAGCACATGTACCCCAATGTTCATAGCAGCAGTCTCAACAATAGCCAAAACATGGAAAGAGCCTAAGTGTCCATCAACAGACGAATAGATCAAGAAGATGTGGTTCATCTATACATTGGAATACTACATGGCAATGAGAAAAAATGAAATCTGGCCTTGTGTAGCAACATGCATGGACCTTGAGGGTGTTATGCTGAGTGAAATAAGTCAGGCAGAGAAGGACAAATATCATATGTTTGCACGTATAGGAGGATTAGGAGGAACTTAATGGAGGACAATGGGGGAGAAGAAGGGGGAAAATAGTGGGGGAAAGGGGGAGAGGCAAACCATGAGAGACTCTTGAATGCTGAAAAACTGAGGACTGACGGATGTGGGGGGGGAGGGGGGGATGGGCATGGAGAGGGGCACTTGTGAGGATGAGCACTGGGTGTTATATGGAAACCAACCTGACAATAAACTATTTGTAAAAAAATAAAAATAAAAAAAAATAAAGAAGAGCACCAATCTTTCTCAAACTTTTCCAAAAAAATATAAGAGGAGGAGATAGTTCCAAATGCATTTTATGAGTCCAGAATCACCCTAATGCCAAAATGAGACAAGGACATTACAAGAAAAGAAAATTACAGGCCAATATCCTTGATGAACACCAAAGCAGAAATCTTCAACAAAATATTAGCAAACTGGATTCTGCAATGCAATGAAAGGATCCTACACCATGATCAAGTGGGATTTACTCCAGGGAGGTAAGGACGGTTCACCATCTACAAATCAGTCAATGGGATACACCACACTGACAAATGAAGGATGAAAATAATATGATTATCTCTATAGGTACAGAAAAAGCATTTGACAAATTTTAACATCCAGTCATGATAAAGACTCTCAAAAAATAAATTGAGTATAGAGGGAATGTACCTCAACACAGTAGGAGTCATAAATGACAAGCCCACATCTAACATCATACTCAATGGTTGAAAAGTATGGGGGAGGGCACTTGTTGGGAAGAGCACTGGGTGTTATATGTAAACCAACTTAACAAACTATTTAAGAAAAATAAATAAACATTAAAAAAAAAGAAGAGTTAAAAGCTTTTCCTTTAAGATCAGAAAGAAGAAAAGGATGTCCACTCTTGTCACTTTTATTCAACATAGTCTGGAAGTCATAGCCAGAATAATTAGGCAATAAAAAAGATGAAAGACATCCAAACTGGGAAGGAAGAATAAAACTGTCTCTAATTATAGATATCATGATATTACATATTTAAAAACCCTAAAGAGTCCACCAAAAGTTGTTAGAATAAATAAAGTCAGAATGTTGCATGATACAAAATATACAAAGAATTCAATATACAAAGAAATCAATTACATTTCTATCCATTAACAATGAACTTCATAAAAAGAAATTAGAAAATAATCCCATTTATAATTGCATCAAAATAGCTAGAAAGGTATAAACCTGTCAAATCACTGAGTTGTATACCTGAAACCAATGTAACATTGTATGTCAACTATACTAAAAAAAAAAAAACAAAAAAACAAAAAAAACAAAAACACGAAAAAACAGCCTAGGAATAAATTTAACTAAGATATGAAATACCTGTATACCGAAATTTTAAGAAACTGAAGAAGACACAAATAAATGTAAAGATATTCCATGCTTATACATTGGAAGAATTAATATTATTAAAATGTACATACTACCCAAAGCAATCTAGAGATTCAATGGCACTGAAATTCAAATCCCAATGGCACTTTACAGAAACAGAACAAACAATCCCTAAATTTGTATGGAACCAGAAAGGACCCTGAATAGCCAAAACAATCCTGTGAAAGAAGAACAAGCCTGGAGGCAACACATTTCCTGACCTCAAAATGCATTCTAAAGCTACAGTTTTCAAAACTGTATGGTACCAGCATAAAAAATGGACACATAGTTAGGGGCATCTGAGTGGCTCAGTCAGCTAAGCATCTGACTTCAGGTCAGGTCATGATCTCACAGTCCATGGGTTTGAGCCCCATGACAGGCTCTGTACTGTCATAACAGCTTGGAGCCTGGAGCCCACTTCAGATGCCGTGTCTCCCTCTCTCTTTGCCCCTCCCCAGCTCACACTCTGTCTGTCTCTTTCTCTCTCAAAAAAGAAATAAACATTAAAACTTTTTTAAATGGACACACAGTTCAATGGAACAGACTAGAAAGCCCAGAAATAAACCCACACTTATAAGATCAATTAATTTATGACAAAGGCACCAAAAATATACAATAAAGAAAGGATAGTTTCTATCTCACACCATATAAGGGAACAATTCAAAACAGTGTAAATTCTGAAACCATAAAATTCCTAGAAGAAAACACAGGTGGTAATAAGCTCCCTGCCATCAGTCTTGGTGGCAATTATTTTTCTGACCCTAAATAAAGGTAACAAAAGCAAAAATAAGCAAGTAAGACTACATCAAACTAAGAAGCTTCTGCACAGCAAAGGAAACCATCAGCAAAATGAAAAGGTTAATCTACCAAATGAGAGAAAATATTTACAAATCATCTATCTGAATAGGAGTTAATATCCAAAATATAGAAAGAACTTCTACAACTCAGTAACAACAACAACAACAAAATCTGATTTAAAACTGGCCAAAGGACCAGGGCACCTGGGTGGTTCAGTCAGTTAAGCATCCACCTTCGGCTCAGGTCATGATCTCATAGTTTGTGAGTATGAGTCCTGTGTCGGGTTCTGTGCTGACAGCTCAGCGCCTTGAGTCTGCTTCAGATTCTGTGTCTCCCTCTCTCTGCCCCTCCCCTGCTCACACTCTGTATCTCTCTTTCTCAAAAATAAATATTTTAAAAAATTGTCAAAGGAACTGAATAGACATTTTTCCCAAAGAAGATATACAGGTCTTCTTCATACATGGCCAACCAGGTACATGAAAAGGTGTTCAACATCACTAATCATTAGGGAAATACAAGCCAAACCCATAATGAGATATCACCTCACATCCATTAGAAAAGCTACTATCAAAAAGACAAGGAGCAATGAGTGTTGGTGAGGATGTGGAGAAAAGGGAACCCTTGTGCACTGTTGCTGAGAATGCAAACTGGTGCAATCACTGTGGAAAACAATATGGCCATTTCTCAAAAAATTAAAAATAGAACTATTTTATTTTTAATAAAATAGAACTACTTAATTTTTAAAAAATTAAAAATAAACTACTATTTAGAAATCTGACCTCTGAGTATATAGCTGAAGGAAATGAAATCACTGCCTCAAAGAGATGTCTGAACCCAATGTTCACAATAGCATTACCCAAGACAGTGAATTAACCTAAGTGTCCATCGACAGACAAATGTATAAAGAAGATGTGGTGAATACATATACAATGCAATATTATTCAGCCTTAAAGTTAGGAGGAAATCTTGTCATTTGTCACAATACGGATGAACCTTGAGGGCATTACACTAAGTGAAATAAGTCAGACAAAGACAAATACTGTATTATTTCATTTAGATGTGGAATCTAAAATAAAAACAAAATACAAACTTCATAGATAAAGAGAACAGAGGCAGTTAATTATCAGAAGTGGAGTAGGAGTGGGGAAAGTGGGTAAAAGTGGTCAAAGGATACAAACTTCCAGTTACAAGATTAGAAAATTCTGGGGATGGTAATATACAGCATGGTGACTATAGTTAACAAGGCTGCACTGTGTATTTGAAAACTAAGTGAGTAAATATTAAAAGTTCTCATCACATGAGATGACGGATATTAACGATACTTATTGTGGTAATCATTTTACAATATATACACATATCATATCATTACATGGTACACCGAAACTAATNCAATGAGTGTTGGTGAGGATGTGGAGAAAAGGGAACCCTTGTGCACTGTTGCTGAGAATGCAAACTGGTGCAATCACTGTGGAAAACAATATGGCCATTTCTCAAAAAATTAAAAATAGAACGATTTTATTTTTAATAAAATAGAACTATTTAATTTTTAAAAAATTAAAAATAGAACTATTTTATTTTTAATAAAATAGAACTACTTAATTTTTAAAAAATTAAAAATAGAACTATTTTATTTTTAATAAAATAGAACTACTTAATTTTTAAAAAATTAAAAATAAACTACTATTTAGAAATCTGACCTCTGAGTATATAGCTGAAGGAAATGAAATCACTGCCTCAAAGAGATGTCTGAACCCAATGTTCACAATAGCATTACCCAAGACAGTGAATTAACCTAAGTGTCCATCGACAGACAAATGTATAAAGAAGATGTGGTGAATACATATACAATGCAATATTATTCAGCCTTAAAGTTAGGAGGAAATCTTGTCATTTGTCACAATACGGATGAACCTTGAGGGCATTACACTAAGTGAAATAAGTCAGACAAAGACAAATACTGTATTATTTCATTTAGATGTGGAATCTAAAATAAAAACAAAATACAAACTTCATAGATAAAGAGAACAGAGGCAGTTAATTATCAGAAGTGGAGTAGGAGTGGGGAAAGTGGGTAAAAGTGGTCAAAGGATACAAACTTCCAGTTACAAGATTAGAAAATTCTGGGGATGGTAATATACAGCATGGTGACTATAGTTAACAAGGCTGCACTGTGTATTTGAAAACTAAGTGAGTAAATATTAAAAGTTCTCATCACATGAGATGACGGATATTAACGATACTTATTGTGGTAATCATTTTACAATATATACACATATCATATCATTACATGGTACACCGAAACTAATATAATGTTACATGTCAATTTTATCTCAATAAAACAATGGGGGGGGGCAGGGAACTAGATTACACAATCCCACTTTTATGATAGGAAAAAATGTATACATTAATTACAATGAATCTAAGATATCATTGATGATCAAATGCACTGTTTTTATTTACCATGAATAAACAAAAGATGTTCCCAATTAAGCCATGAGCCATAGACTATAAGATACATCATGATTTCAGAGATGTTAAAATGAAATATGTATCCTAGAAGTGATAAAATACCATATTGTTATATTACTTTTATTGCAAAACAAACTCCCACCATGTGGGCTTTTAGTTCAAATCTCACTCAGCCCCCCATGTTGACCTGGCTGGATTCTCACCTCTCTTTAGCTTAGTCTTCAACTCTAAATGGGAATAATAACCACGTATCCCTCCCAGAACTGCCAGGGAAGGGTAAGTGCCCTCAGCATAGCCATAGCACCCTGCAGAGTAAAGTGCTTAGCAGAGGGCGAGAGCATCACAGTCACTATTATTGTTGCTGTCTTTGTCCCACTGGAAGGACTCATTCCCAGAATGTGGCCTCCCACACCCCACCCCCAGCTGAGCCTCTGAGCACTCTCCATCAGCAGGGCCACCCTGTGGCAGGTGGACACTGCTTTGCTGGAGGTGGGCCCCAAATTTCAATAAATGGAAGACTCCAGGCACTCCTGGAAGAAGTCCTCTATGTCACTAGGGCTCCATTGCCATGCTGCCAGGGAGGGGAACTTGTCCTCCCTCACCACCACATTCCTTCCATCTTCCTAATTCCTTTCCATCCCCAAATCCTCTTCCACACCCAAAACATCCTTCTACCCCTAAATTCCCTCCACAACCATACCTCTGCTACCGACCTGATTCATACCCACTCCCAACTTCCCTTCACTTCCCAAACTCCCTTCTACCTCTTGCAAAGACAAACCCACTGGTCTCAAGTAGCCCATTTTCTTCCCAGAAGTACACTTTTCTAGCCCAGCCCCCCAAAATAGCTGCAAACAAGAGAAATGGTGGTAAAAGAAACCACTGCTTACCAAGAGGTGTTTGGGGTAAGGCTCTCCACCTGTGAGGACAGGGTCCAGGAAGAGTGGCCAAGGCTTCTGACACCTAGGGCCAGCCCATCTGCAGAGTATGAATCCAGGAGTGCCTACTTCCCAGGCCGCCAAGGCAGGAGCTGCTCTGAGGGCACATTTCTATGTTGGTCAGAAGTAGTTTCCTGGGACCTCAGGACCAGAAGGCATGGGTCTCTGGGATGGCAAGATGGGATGTCAAGCAAGTGGCATGGGATATGTGCCCCACTGGTCTGCTACTGATGGTGGACACATAGTTGAACCATCTCTGGAAGCCTAGCATCACCCAAGCCAGGTGCTGTCCATGAACAAGAGGAAAGGAGTTATATTCTCACCCAGACCAAGTGGAACTGTCAAACTCCAGAAAGAGAAACCCAGAAGTGAGCAGCACAGAGAAGAAGAATCAGACATTTAGTCAGCACCAACTCATACGTGCAAACCACGATGATCTTACATCCACTTTGGGGGTGGGGCTGGAATCAGATGAAAAACTGGCAGCTCAGAGACACTTAGTGATTTGTTCACCCTGCAAGCTGGGGAAGAGGACACTGGAGCCCATGGGCACACTGGCCTCTGAATCCAGAATTTTCCCACTGAAAAGTCAGTGGTGCATGTTTCACCAAGGAGGTGGACATTTATTAAGGTGGGACTGCCATGTTTGCCAGTTAGAGAAATACCCACCAATTTCTTTGTTGTAGCCAATGTCTGAGGTAATGTAAACACTCTAGGGAGAGGCCCTGCTTTCCTCCAAATCTCTCTCTGCCTTGGCAACTGATATTCCACCATGAGCATCTGCTTTGGCACTTCATCTTTTCCAAAGTACAGGGCTCTACAAGGTTTAAACATAAAGACAACAAGGGTCATTCACACCCTAGTGTAAAGTAGTTCACCAGGTGTTCAGGAGAAATAGCTCTGAGAACAGACCACCGAGGGAATGGAACTTGCGAAGCAGAGAGCAAAAGTGATTTGGAAGGGAAAAGGAAGGCAAGAGTGACCATGAAAAGGGGGTCCAAGAAGCCTGAGGAGTTTGGCTACTTAACTATAATCCCCACATTCCCTAATTATAAAGATTTGCTAAATGTCTTTGAAAAGTCACCTAACCTTTCTGAGCCTCCCTCAGTTCTCTTTCTGGTGGTGGAGACGAACTACCCTGCCCACTTAGATCACTTAGAACAGTGTACAAGATGACCTCAGGAAGCCTGAACCCCGAGGGTCCTCCCTGCTTGACCCCTGTCCTTGTGACAGTCAGGATCTTCCACACAAAAGGAAAGCAGAAGGAAGTCCAGGCCTCTTAAGTCTTCGTGAGCATCTGTCTCTGCTCAACCCCAGGGGCCTTCAATAAGCATAGTTCCCACTAACTGCATTTACTTATGTGGGAGGCTCAGGCACAGAGATCATTCTCATCTGTAACTCATATGAAACTAGGGAAGAGAGAGGGTAAGTAGCCTGCCCGGGCTCACACAGCCTGGGAAGAGTCAGAGTCTGATTCTAATCCTCATCTGGCTGATTCCAGTATCCTGCTTCAATTCTTTGGTCCCTGCCAGCCTTCAAAGGCTGTCATCTGGGAGTGAGAAGAAGGGGAAAGGTGTGCCTTCAGGCCTCTGAGTGTCCAGGCTCTGACCCCCTGGCTGAGACCCCCTGGGCACCCACAGAATGCAGTGTAGGCTTTGAATTCTCACAGACCTCAAGAGTGCTGGAGATGTGAACAAGATGGACCACAAGACAGAGGGGCAAGGGCCTTGGCACAGATACTCAGGCCTATGGTTGTAGGAAAGGGCATCAAAGAAATGGCAGGACATAATCCAGATTTAGAATTATCACAGAGGTGGGTTCAAATTCTAGCTCTGCAGCTGCATGATTTGGGGGAAGTGGCTTAGCCCCTTTGGCCTCCAGCTTCTCCACTTAAAGCCCTCCTTTGCAAGGCTCTTATGAGAGAAATGAGAACAAAGCAGACAATGTTTAGCTCCAAGTAGGCAGTAATCATTTTTAGCAGAGTTTCAGGACAGGCACAATTTGGCTTGGCTAAGAAGAGAAACAGGGCATGGAGGCCTCACAAAGGGGTGGGCGAGGTGGGACTCACAGCCCCTTTGTGAGAAAGGACTTTGGCTAGGCATCCCTAAGGTTTCCTTCACCGGGTAATTCTTTGAAATCCATACCATCTCCGAAACATAGCAAAGAGTGATGAGGAAAAATATTAAGAAAAGTAAAGTAACTTGCTAAGTATCACACAGTTTAAAAGCAATAGACTTGACTTTTAAAACTAGGTCTTCCAAATTCAAAGGTACCAAACCTCTCCCCATGCACACACTGCTGTGGGTGCTCCAGAGCTACATTCAGAGAACCTTCCAGCCACATCAGTTTAACCACATCTCTTCTTTTCAGGAGCTCAGAGCCATGAAAATATTTTTATTATGAAAGACACACTTGACCCCTAAACCACACATAGGATTAGGGGTACCAACTCAACACACAGTCAAAAATCTGCATTTAATTTTGATTCCCTAAAAACTTTCCTAATAGCTTACTGTTGACCAGAAGCCTGACCAATAACATAAACAGTAAAAAAACATATTTTGTATGTTATATGTTTTATATACCATATTCTTACAATGAAGTAAACTAGAAGAAAAAATGTTATTAAGAAAATCATAAAAAAGAGAAAATACATTTATAGTACTGTACTTAAAAAAATCTGTGAACATGTGGACCTGTGCAGTTCAAACCCATGTTGTTCAAGAGTCAAATGAACCTGGGGCACCTGGGTGGCTCAGTTGGTTAAGCGTCCAATTTTAGCTCAGGTCATGATCTTCATGGTTCGTGAGATTGAGCCCTGCATCCGGCTCTCTGCTGACAGCATGGAGCCTGGACTCTACTTCAAGTTCTCTGTCTCCCTCTCTCCCTGCCCCTCCCCTGCTCATACTCTGTCTCTCTCTCTCTCTCAAAAATCATGTTTATTCACTTATTCAGCCTATGAAGCAGGCTCCAGGATCCGTGCTGGACAGAGCCCAACGTGGGGCTTGAACTCACAAACTGTGAGATCATAACCGGAGCCAAAGTCAGACACTTAACCAACTGAACCACCCACGTGCCCCTAAAAAATTTTTTTAAACAATCAACCAAAC
>NW_027528873.1:1923272-1933459 GCF_008692635.1 Crocuta crocuta | reverse complement strand
CTTATAAAAGAGTTCATTAATATTAAGTATATACCAAAAAGAAATAAAACATATATATTTTTATATGTATATAATATATATAAATAAAATATATAAAGTAAAATGTAATGTTCTATAGTTTCACCACAATTTATATTGCGGTGAATTTCTATTTATCTTATTTGAAATTTGTTGTGCTTCTTGGACCTCAGTTTTGGTGTCTTTAAAACATTCTTGTTAAGTTTCAGCCACTGTTTGTTTTGTGTTGCTTTGCTTTTGGAAAATTGCCTCTTCCCCATTATTTCTACAATCATCTCCTTCTGGAACTCCAAATATATATATATTAGACATTCGTGACCTATTCTTCATGTCTCTTAACCTTACTTTTTTGTTGTCCATATCTTTGGATACTGGATAGATTTTTTAAAAGAATAATCTTATCAGTGCATTAATTTTCTTTTTAGCTGTATCTAACCTACCATAAATTCATCCAGTGAATTTTCCATTTCAATAATTATATAGTTTTTCCTAGAAATTCTTTCTGGTTCTTTTACAAATCTGTGCTTTAAAAATTAGTGTCCTGACTTCCCAGGAAGGTGATTGAGTAGGAAGACCCTGAGCTCACCTCATCTCATGGATACAACTAGATGAAACGCACATCAGTGTAAATTACCCAGAAAACAGCCCAAAGACTGGCAGAAATCAGTTAAGGGATTTACAAAATAAGAGGATGCAAAATATGACACCATATACCTAAAACGTGATGGAGAGAGGAGTAAGAATAGGTTCAAACTGAAGTGACCATCAACTTAATGTAGACTACTATATACATAAAACATTATATACAAACCTAATGGTAACCATAAATCAAAAAGCTATTAATTGATATGTAAAGAATAAAGAGAAAGGAATCCAAGTACATCACTAAAGAAAGCCAGCAAACCATGAAAGAGAGCAACAGAAGAAAGGATCGAGAAAAACTACAAAAATCACCACAAAACAAGTACCAAAATAGTGATAAATACACATCTATCAATAATTATTTTGAATGTAAATGGACCAAACACTCAAATCAAAAGATATACAGTGACAGATTGAATTTAAAAAGCAAAACTCATTTACATATGCTGCCTATAAGAGACTCATTTCAGGCCTAAAGACACATACAGATGGACAGTGAAGGGATAAACATTTATTATGTAAATGGATGTCAAAACGAATTCAGAGTAGCAAAACTTATATTGGACAAAATAGACTTTAAAACGAAGATTGTCGGGCCGGGCCTAGACAGTTTCATGAGTGCCCAGAAGAGACTGGGGAAGAGAGAGAGAAAGAGAAGGGGAGGAGGAGGACTCAGGGAATAGGTGCTGGGGAGCCCTACTGCACCACAGGGCTACCTCAAGAAACAGGCCAGAGTACACATGGTGGACAGTCCCAAATACCAATACGAGTAGGGAAATAAAATAGCCAAAGTCTCAACAAGAGAGACCAAGGGACACCATTCAAAGAACACTTCCTGAACAGACAGGCCCTAGACAGTCAAAGAGCCTTCTTTAATACAGCAGTACTCAAAGGTGCAGTGTGCATAACAAGCTTTTAAAACTAACAAAAGATAGAAAGCTAGCCAAAATGATGAAACGGAACAACTCTCCTCCAAAGAAATTCCAGGAAGAAATGACAACTAAATAACTGCTCAAAACAGATATAAGCAACATAACTGAACAAAAATTTAGAACAATATTCATAAAATTAATCTCTGGGCTTGAAAAAGGCATGGAAGACATCAGAGAAACTACTGCTACAATGACTATGGAGCTTAAAAGTAGATGTGATGAATTAAAAAATGCTATAAACAAGGTGCACAATAAAATGGAGGTGTCCAATGCACTGATTGAAGAGGGAGAGAGGAGAAAAGGAGAGTTACAAGACACAACTATTCAAAAAGAGGAAGCCGAGAAAAAGAGAGAGAAACTGATTCAGGCACACAAAAGGAGAGTTTGAGAACTGAGTGACACAATCAAATGGAACAATATCCGTATCATAGGAATTCTACAAGAGAAGGAAAGAAGGAAAGGCGCTGAAGGAGTCCTTGAACAAATTATAGCTAAGAACTTCCCCAATCTGGGGAAGGAAACAGACATTGAAATCCAAGAGGCACAGAGAACTCCCATCAGATGAAACCTGAATCAATCTTCTGCATGACAAATCATAGTGAAACTGGCAAAGTATAAGGACAAAGAGAGAATTCTGAAAGCAGCTAGGGAGAAAAGGGCCCTAACATCCAAAGGGAAACCTATCATAGTGGTTACAGACCTATCTACTGAAACTTGGGAGGCCAGGAAAGAATGGCAGGAAATCTTCAATGTGATGAACAGAAAAAATATGCAGCCAAGAATCCTCTATCCAGCAAGCCTGTCATTCAGAATAGAAGGAGAGATAAAAGTCTTCACAAATTAACAAAAATTGAAAGAATTCGTCACCACTAAACCAGCCCTACAAGAAATCCTGATGGGGACTCTCTGAGGGAAATTTTGCAAGGAACACAAGGTATCAGAGACACCACCACAAGCATGAATCCTACAAAGAACACAATGATTCTAAACCCATATTTTTCAATAATAACACTGAATGTAAATAGACTAAATGCTCCAATCAAAAGACATAGGGTAGCNACCTACCATAAATTCATCCAGTGAATTTTCCATTTCAATAATTATATAGTTTTTCCTAGAAATTCTTTCTGGTTCTTTTACAAATCTGTGCTTTAAAAATTAGTGTCCTGACTTCCCAGGAAGGTGATTGAGTAGGAAGACCCTGAGCTCACCTCATCTCATGGATACAACTAGATGAAACGCACATCAGTGTAAATTACCCAGAAAACAGCCCAAAGACTGGCAGAAATCAGTTAAGGGATTTACAAAATAAGAGGATGCAAAATATGACACCATATACCTAAAACGTGATGGAGAGAGGAGTAAGAATAGGTTCAAACTGAAGTGACCATCAACTTAATGTAGACTACTATATACATAAAACATTATATACAAACCTAATGGTAACCATAAATCAAAAAGCTATTAATTGATATGTAAAGAATAAAGAGAAAGGAATCCAAGTACATCACTAAAGAAAGCCAGCAAACCATGAAAGAGAGCAACAGAAGAAAGGATCGAGAAAAACTACAAAAATCACCACAAAACAAGTACCAAAATAGTGATAAATACACATCTATCAATAATTATTTTGAATGTAAATGGACCAAACACTCAAATCAAAAGATATACAGTGACAGATTGAATTTAAAAAGCAAAACTCATTTACATATGCTGCCTATAAGAGACTCATTTCAGGCCTAAAGACACATACAGATGGACAGTGAAGGGATAAACATTTATTATGTAAATGGATGTCAAAACGAATTCAGAGTAGCAAAACTTATATTGGACAAAATAGACTTTAAAACGAAGATTGTCGGGCCGGGCCTAGACAGTTTCATGAGTGCCCAGAAGAGACTGGGGAAGAGAGAGAGAAAGAGAAGGGGAGGAGGAGGACTCAGGGAATAGGTGCTGGGGAGCCCTACTGCACCACAGGGCTACCTCAAGAAACAGGCCAGAGTACACATGGTGGACAGTCCCAAATACCAATACGAGTAGGGAAATAAAATAGCCAAAGTCTCAACAAGAGAGACCAAGGGACACCATTCAAAGAACACTTCCTGAACAGACAGGCCCTAGACAGTCAAAGAGCCTTCTTTAATACAGCAGTACTCAAAGGTGCAGTGTGCATAACAAGCTTTTAAAACTAACAAAAGATAGAAAGCTAGCCAAAATGATGAAACGGAACAACTCTCCTCCAAAGAAATTCCAGGAAGAAATGACAACTAAATAACTGCTCAAAACAGATATAAGCAACATAACTGAACAAAAATTTAGAACAATATTCATAAAATTAATCTCTGGGCTTGAAAAAGGCATGGAAGACATCAGAGAAACTACTGCTACAATGACTATGGAGCTTAAAAGTAGATGTGATGAATTAAAAAATGCTATAAACAAGGTGCACAATAAAATGGAGGTGTCCAATGCACTGATTGAAGAGGGAGAGAGGAGAAAAGGAGAGTTACAAGACACAACTATTCAAAAAGAGGAAGCCGAGAAAAAGAGAGAGAAACTGATTCAGGCACACAAAAGGAGAGTTTGAGAACTGAGTGACACAATCAAATGGAACAATATCCGTATCATAGGAATTCTACAAGAGAAGGAAAGAAGGAAAGGCGCTGAAGGAGTCCTTGAACAAATTATAGCTAAGAACTTCCCCAATCTGGGGAAGGAAACAGACATTGAAATCCAAGAGGCACAGAGAACTCCCATCAGATGAAACCTGAATCAATCTTCTGCATGACAANGATGCAAAATATGACACCATATACCTAAAACGTGATGGAGAGAGGAGTAAGAATAGGTTCAAACTGAAGTGACCATCAACTTAATGTAGACTACTATATACATAAAACATTATATACAAACCTAATGGTAACCATAAATCAAAAAGCTATTAATTGATATGTAAAGAATAAAGAGAAAGGAATCCAAGTACATCACTAAAGAAAGCCAGCAAACCATGAAAGAGAGCAACAGAAGAAAGGATCGAGAAAAACTACAAAAATCACCACAAAACAAGTACCAAAATAGTGATAAATACACATCTATCAATAATTATTTTGAATGTAAATGGACCAAACACTCAAATCAAAAGATATACAGTGACAGATTGAATTTAAAAAGCAAAACTCATTTACATATGCTGCCTATAAGAGACTCATTTCAGGCCTAAAGACACATACAGATGGACAGTGAAGGGATAAACATTTATTATGTAAATGGATGTCAAAACGAATTCAGAGTAGCAAAACTTATATTGGACAAAATAGACTTTAAAACGAAGATTGTCGGGCCGGGCCTAGACAGTTTCATGAGTGCCCAGAAGAGACTGGGGAAGAGAGAGAGAAAGAGAAGGGGAGGAGGAGGACTCAGGGAATAGGTGCTGGGGAGCCCTACTGCACCACAGGGCTACCTCAAGAAACAGGCCAGAGTACACATGGTGGACAGTCCCAAATACCAATACGAGTAGGGAAATAAAATAGCCAAAGTCTCAACAAGAGAGACCAAGGGACACCATTCAAAGAACACTTCCTGAACAGACAGGCCCTAGACAGTCAAAGAGCCTTCTTTAATACAGCAGTACTCAAAGGTGCAGTGTGCATAACAAGCTTTTAAAACTAACAAAAGATAGAAAGCTAGCCAAAATGATGAAACGGAACAACTCTCCTCCAAAGAAATTCCAGGAAGAAATGACAACTAAATAACTGCTCAAAACAGATATAAGCAACATAACTGAACAAAAATTTAGAACAATATTCATAAAATTAATCTCTGGGCTTGAAAAAGGCATGGAAGACATCAGAGAAACTACTGCTACAATGACTATGGAGCTTAAAAGTAGATGTGATGAATTAAAAAATGCTATAAACAAGGTGCACAATAAAATGGAGGTGTCCAATGCACTGATTGAAGAGGGAGAGAGGAGAAAAGGAGAGTTACAAGACACAACTATTCAAAAAGAGGAAGCCGAGAAAAAGAGAGAGAAACTGATTCAGGCACACAAAAGGAGAGTTTGAGAACTGAGTGACACAATCAAATGGAACAATATCCGTATCATAGGAATTCTACAAGAGAAGGAAAGAAGGAAAGGCGCTGAAGGAGTCCTTGAACAAATTATAGCTAAGAACTTCCCCAATCTGGGGAAGGAAACAGACATTGAAATCCAAGAGGCACAGAGAACTCCCATCAGATGAAACCTGAATCAATCTTCTGCATGACAAATCATAGTGAAACTGGCAAAGTATAAGGACAAAGAGAGAATTCTGAAAGCAGCTAGGGAGAAAAGGGCCCTAACATCCAAAGGGAAACCTATCATAGTGGTTACAGACCTATCTACTGAAACTTGGGAGGCCAGGAAAGAATGGCAGGAAATCTTCAATGTGATGAACAGAAAAAATATGCAGCCAAGAATCCTCTATCCAGCAAGCCTGTCATTCAGAATAGAAGGAGAGATAAAAGTCTTCACAAATTAACAAAAATTGAAAGAATTCGTCACCACTAAACCAGCCCTACAAGAAATCCTGATGGGGACTCTCTGAGGGAAATTTTGCAAGGAACACAAGGTATCAGAGACACCACCACAAGCATGAATCCTACAAAGAACACAATGATTCTAAACCCATATTTTTCAATAATAACACTGAATGTAAATAGACTAAATGCTCCAATCAAAAGACATAGGGTAGCAGAACGGATAAAAAAGAAAACAAAACCAAAAAAAAAGCCTCATCTATTTGCTGTCTTCAAGAAACTCATTTTAGACCTGAGGACACCTTCAGATTGAAAGTAAGGGGATGGAGAAATATAAATCATGTGACTGGAAGTCAAAAGAAAGCTGGAGTAGCTATATTTATATCAGACAAACTGGACTTTAAAGTAAAGACAGTAACAAGGGATGAAGAAGGGAATTATATAATTACAGGGTCTATCCATCAGGAAGAGCTAACAATTATAAATGTCTATGTACTGAATACATGAGCACCCTAATAAATGAGACAATCACAAACAGAAACAACCTTATGGAGAAGAATGTGCTAATAGCAGAGGACTTGAATACTCCACTTACAGCAATGGATAGATCAACCAGACAGAAAATCACTAAAGAAACAATGGACTTGAATGACACATTAGACCAGATTGATTTGACAGATATATTTAGAACTCTACATCCCAAGGCTATGGAATTCACTTTCTTCTCGAGTGTGCATGGCACATTCTCCAAGATAGAGCACATACTGGGTCATAAAGCAGCCCTCAATAAATATAAAAGAATTGAGATCATACCATGCACACTTTCAAATCACAATGCTATGAAACTTGAAATCAACCACAGGAAAAAGTCTGGAAAACCTCCAAAAACATGGAGGTTAAAGAACACCCCACTAAAGAATGAATGGGCAAATAGGGGATTAGAGAAGAAATTTAAAAATACATGGAAACAAATTATAATGAAAATACAACAATCCAAACTCTATGGGATTCAGCAAAGGCAGTCTTAAGAAGAAAGTACATTGCACTCGAGGCCTATTTCAAGAAATTAGAAAAAGCGCAAGTACAAAATCTAACAGCGCACCTAAAGGAACTAGAAGGAGAGCAACAAGAGCACCCCAAACACAGTAGAAGAAGAGAAATAATAAAAATCAGGGCAGAAATAAACAATATAGAATCTAAAAAAAAAAAAACAAAACAAAAAAACAGTTGACCAGATCAATGAAACCAAGAGCTGGTTTTTTGAAAAAATAAACAAAACTGACAAACCTCTAGCCAGGCTTCTCAAAAAGAAAAGAAAGAGCACCAAAACAGAAAAAAATCATGAATGAAAATGGACTTATTACAACCAACCTCTCAGAAATACAAACAATTGGGGCACCTGGGTGGCTCAGTCGGTTAAGCGTCCGACTTTCGCTTAGGTCATGATCTCGCGGTTCGTGGGTTCGAGCCCCGCGTCGGGCTCTGTGCTGACTGCCAGCTCAGAGCCTGGAGCCTGCTTCAGATTCTGTGTCTCCCTCTCTCTCTGACTCTCCCCTGCTCACACTGTCTCTCTCTCTCTCAGAAATAAATAAAACATTTTAAAAATTAAAAAAAAAAGAAATACAAACAATTACCAGGGAATACCATGAAAAAATATATGCCAACAAATTGGACAACTTGGGAGAAATGGACAAATTCCTAAACACACACTCACTACCAAAATTCACACGGGAAGAGAGAGAAAATCTGAACAGACCCATAACTAGTGAAGACATGGAAACAGTTGTCAAAAATCTCCCAATAAATAAGAGCCCTGGGCCAGATGGCTTCCCTGGGGAATTCTACCAGACATTTAAAACAGAGTTAATACTCATTCTTCTCAAGCTATTACAAAAAATAGAAATCAAAGGAAAACTTCTGGACTCATTCTACGAAGCTAGCATCACTTTGCTTCCCAAGCTAGACAGAGACCTAGCAAAAAAAGAGAACTACAGGCCAATATCCTTGATGAATATGGATGTAAAAAATCCTCAACAAGATACCTGCAAATAAAATCCAACAGCATATAAAAAGAATTACCCACCATGATCAAGTGAGATTCATTCCTGGGTTACAGGGCCGGTTCAGTATTTGCAAATCAATCAATGTGATACATCACATTAGCAAAAGAAAAGATAAAAACCATATGATCCTATCAATAGATGCAGAAAAAGCATTTGACAAGATACAGCATCCCTTCTTAATAAAGACCCTCGAGAAAGTCGGGATAAAAGGATCTGACCATAGGGGAGAAGAAGGGGACAAATAGTGGGGGAGAGGGAGAGAGGCAAACCATGACAGACTCTTGAATGCTGAGAACAAACTGAGGACTGATGAGTGTGGGAGGGGAGGGGGAGATGGGCATGGAGGAGAGCGCTTGTGGGGATGAGCACTGGGTGTTATATGGAAACCAACTTGACAATAAACTATGTGTAAAAATAAACAAATAAATACTATTAAACCGCAAAAAAAATAAAAATGTAAAAAAATGTAAAAAATAAAAGGAACTTACCTAAACATCATAAAAGCCATCTATGAGAAGTCCTCAGCTAACATATTCCACAACGGGAAAAAACAGAGCTTTCCCCCTGAAACCAGGAACACGACAGGGATGTCCACTCGCACCACTGTTGTTTAGCATAGTGCTGGAAGTCCTAGCATCAGCAGTCAGACACCAAGGGAAATAAAAGTCATCAGAATTGGCAAAGAAGAAGTCAAACTTTCACTTTTCGCAGACAACATGATACTCTACATAGAAAACCTGACAGATTCCACCAGAAGCCTACTAGAACTGATCCAAGAATTCAGCAAAGTTGCAGGGTACAAAATCAACGTACAGAAATCGGTTGCATTTTTATACACCAATAATGAAGCAACAGAAAGAGAAATCAAGAAATTGATCCCATTCACAATTGCATACACAAAAAAACAAAATATCTAGGAATAAACCTAACCAACGATATAGGATATCTGTGTGATGAAAACTAATGAAAACTTATGAAGGAAATTGAAGAAGACACAAAGAAATGGAAAAACATTCCAGTCTCATAGATTGGAAGAATAAATATTGTTAAAATGTCGTTACTACCCAAAGCAATCTACACATTCAATACAATCCCAATCAAAACTGCACCACCGTACTTCTCAAAACTAGAACAAACTATCCTAAAATTTGTATGGAACCACAAAAGACCCCGAAGAGCCAAAGTAATATTGAAGAAAACCAAAACGGGGGGCATCACCATCCCAGATTTTAGCCTCTACTACAAAGCTGTCATTATCAAGACAGTATGGGATTGGCACAAAAACAGACACACAGACCAATGGAATAGAATAGAGGACTCAGAATTGGACCCACAAATGTATGGCCAACTAATCTTTGACAAAGCGGGAAAGGGTATCCAATGGAAAAAAGACAGCCTCTTTAACAGATGGTGCTGGGAGAAATGGACAGCAACATGTAGAAGAATGAAAGTAAATCATTTTCTCACACCATACACAAAAATAAACTCAAAATGGATAAAGGACCTGCACGTGAGACAGGAAACTATCAAAACCCTAGAGGAGAAAGCAGGAAACAGCCTCCATGACCTCAATCACAGAAATTTCTTACTTGACACATCCCCAAAGGCAAGGGAATCAAGAGCAAAAATAAACTATTGGAACCTAATCAAGATAAAAAGCTTCTGCATGGCAAAGAAACAATCCATAAAACTAATAGGCAACCAAAGGAATGGGTAAAGATAGTCACAAACAACATATCAGATAAAGGGTTAGTATCCAAAATCTATAAGGAACTCACCAAACTCCACACCCAAAAAACAAACAATCCAGTGAAGAAATGGGCAGAAGACATGAACAGACACTTCTCCAAAGAGGACATCCAGATGGCCAACAGACACATGAAATGATGCTCAGCATCCCTTCTCATCAGGGAAATACAAATCAAAACCACACTGAGATACCACCTCACGCCAGTCAGAGTGGCTAAAATGAGCAAATCAGAGAACTCTAGATGCTGGCGAGGATGTGGAGAAA